>NW_016692015.1:0-3380 GCF_001604755.1 Lepidothrix coronata | reverse complement strand
TTTTTTTTTTTTTTTTTGGAAAGCCCAAAAGCATAGCGTCCCTTCCTCCAGGTGTGTATATAAGTTACTGTACTGTGTGGGAGGGTCACGATCTCACTAGGTGCAGAAGATTCCCCGGGATTAACCCCTCCTCTCCCTACCCCTTCTGCAACTTGTTGAGGATTTTATACACACACGCGCGCAGGCACGGGCACACGGACACACACACGGGCACACACACGCACACACACGGACGGGAGAGCAAGGAGAAAGCGAGCTCCGCGGAGTCCGGCTGCCCCCCGACGCCGTTGTGATTGGATGGTCTTTTCATGGAGAGGGGACGTCTCAAGTCGAAGTCACGATTTCTCCTCAGTTTGGAACCATCTGTGACTGGAGCCATGACGCAGCCAGAGCACATTACTCACTTTTACAGTCACGACTTGGAAATCCGTGCAGTTTCCAACCAAAATTACACCGCCACCATTGAATTATTTAATAGGATCCAGTTAAGGGTAATCTTATGCATTGTGTCAAGTGAGGCAACGATCTAGGAGGGGAGGACTGGGAAGGCGAGGGAGGGGGCGAGGAAGGAGGGCATTTCTTGTTTCTAATGCCTGTTTTGTAGAGATATATTAAGAGTTGCAATGATTGGCTACACGTGTTGTAAGGGTGTTTTTTTTCTTTAAAAAACCAAACAAACAAAATAGATATTGGGTCTGCTTGTAAATACGACCACGCAAGCTCGGGGAAGGGACGGTTTAGACATTAAGGGGAGCCGTGGGTGGAGTGCCGTGCTGTGAATTCAGGCTCTGGTATTTGATTAATTGCAAGAAATGATGTCTTTTGTATGCCTAGATTAGAGCCATTGCATGCAGTCTTGGCCAGGAGGTGCTCTCACCCCAGCCCAGTGTGCTGTGCTATACTGATGTTCATGGCTGCATCATGCCATTGTCTGCAGGATCCGCAATTGTTGCTGGGCTTTGTGTGGTAGGTGCACCATTTTCTAAGCTTGCTTTTACTGCGAGGCTATGGCTAAACGTGCTCCGGGGGAAGCTGCTTCCTTATCTATTGTCTGCCTCGTGCGTTTTCCACCCTTTGCAGGTCTGAGGCTGCAGCTAAGCCCCCTTCCACGGCGGTTTCGGAGGGGATACCGTTGTCCGGGATAACGCGGTGGTGCATGTGAGTGCCGGACGGTGTTTCCGTGTCTCTTTTAATGCAATCTGATGACATGTCTTTGCTAGCCGGAATGCCTGCGAACCTGCATGCTCGTAGCCTAGCGAGAACTTCCCCGGCTCCCAGAAGCGGTGAGGGGATGACGGGTTGTTGCAGCACCGAGGTAACCCTACACAGCTACTCCGTACACACCACAACAATCCCCCACTACTTCGCCTCTAATTCAGTCATTCCACCAACTCCTCTGGTGAGGATATGACTAAGGACGCGAAGGACGGGCAATAATAAAAACAGACGCTCGCAAACACACGATCAGCAGAAAGTGTGAGCACTTAGGGGGGAAAAATGAGGTGGGAGGAGAAGGGGTGAGTCCAAATAAAGCAACCTATAGCCTCTTATTTTGCGGAGCACCATCATCAGGTAGAGGCTCTTTCAAACACACGGGCGGGAAGGGCAGGCGGCGCCGGGCGGAGGAGCGGCGGTGGGGAAGCCTCCGCGGGAGCGGCGCTGCCGGCGGCGCTGCGCGGCCCCCGCCCGGCGGCAGCGGGGCCGGCACCGACCCCCGCCCGCGGCGGCGGGTTCAGCACCGGGGCGAGGACAGCTCCGGGAGGCCGCCCTGCGGGGAGCGCCCGGCCCGCGCCCCCGTCCCCGCCGCCGGCCCCTGCCTCTCCCCCCTTGGAAGGCGAAAATAGAGGGGGGGGGCGGGCGGGGAGAGGGGCTCAACAGCGCCGACAGAGAGAGAGAGAGAGTTGCAGCTCGCTATTGATTCAGAGATTTACCGACAGGGTGATTCCCCTTTCTGCAAGAATTCCCCGTGTCTGGGCTCCGGGCATGCACCAAATTCATTATGTAGAGGAGTATACCCCTATCGCTTTAGAGGAAAAGTAGAAAGGAAGGAAAAAATGAATCCAGGCATGCATAAAATAAAGACAAGACTCACAGCCACTCTCTGCACCATGCACAGGAAAGATCACTACTTACCCAAACGGGAACTCCTCGGTTAGGGGAGGGAGGGGGGAGGGGGGAGGGGGCGAGGAAAGGGAGGGGGGGAATCCAACAATTAATTTCCAGACAGGAGTTGGAAAAAAAATACTGCGGTGATGTCCAGGTTTTCTTCCACCCGCGCTCGCTTTTTATACAAGTGCAACCCTCTGTCTATTTCTGGAACGCGATCAAAACCCTGATGCTATTTTTAGCAGGTACTGGGGAAAAAAATCTACACACAAAGGCATTTCGCTGGAACGCTACATCCAAAACATTAAATGTGCATTAAGTCTGCCCCCCTACAACACAACAACCCCCAACCACGCACCCCCCTACCCTAGCTTCTTTCTGCAACACCATCCACATTTGCTTTAGGTGTATCATTGCAGAGGAAAAAAAAAACAACACACAACAAAAACAAACAAACAAAATCCACACCAAACGACCCAAACTGACCGCGTTCCATGCTGTCCTATTGCACAACCCCCTAATCCACAGTTGTATTGAGTCTGTCTCTGTGCCTCTCTGCCTGTTGCCTTGCAATCATTATTGTGTCTGTCTTCCTCCGGAGTCTTTATAAAGTGGGCTTTGGAAAAAACACAACCACCATGCACCAGTTTGCCATCATGCACAAATGTGGATTTCAGGCAGGGATGTTTGCTTTGCCGAGAGACAGAGGTGGTTTCATGTACTGAGTTGCACCCAGCACGAAGAAAGGTTTTTTTTTATAAAATTCTCTCCTCCCCACCCAGTGCCTTTCCCCCCCTTAAAAAATCCTTTGTTTGGAGAATAAAGAATCTATAAATACATATATGAAAAAGAAGGGGTGTGTGTGTTTGCGTTCTAGTAATTCACTACGAGGGGGGACTGGGGAAAAAATAGAATCATTAGGGCTTGCAGGCTGCAAGGAGCCAGCCTGAGACTCCTTTGCAAGGCTGCGTCAGTTATCAGCTATTGACGTCACGTTCAGATTCTCCTCTTCAGAGGCTCTAGTTCATCATAAAAGATGTCTGTGCTTGGAGCTTTGTGCTTGCAGTAAGGCACTTCAATTCGAGGAAAAGAGTTAATTAGCAAGCCCCATATTTTGTGTAGTGCAGCGCTCTGTACGGTTGCACAAAAATCCTGAGGGGTGTTCATATGTGTGTTTGGGGTGGGGGGTGGGGAGGAGGGAATATGCGCTGGGGACAGGGAGATATTTCTTAAAAAACACACACATATCCCATGCAGAAGCACAGGCAGGGAGA
>NW_016692014.1:0-3384 GCF_001604755.1 Lepidothrix coronata | reverse complement strand
CACCTCATTTGTGCTGATTGGGGTAGATGGGGTGATTTGTAGATTCACACACGCTGAGCTTCAGGCACTCCGAGAAAAACTCCATTGGGCGGACTAGAGATTTATGCCCCGGCCCCAGTACAATTCATGTGTTGGGGTGCTCCTACCGAGACCTACCAATGGGAGCTGACAGCTGCGTACAGTGCACTGGAAACATTTTAAAGCTTGCTGTAAAGAAAATAGAGCAGTCTACGCCTAGCAGGGAGGAAAATCGATGAGTCGGCACTTGGCAGTGGTGACCAGCAGGAGGATGCTTCTGATGAATGCTGAGTCATTGATTTCCCTCCCTGATCAGCAGCAGCTGCTCCATTCACACTGCAGAAAGCCTTCTCGCCACGACCACATGTGTCAGCAGGCTTTATTGTCATTAAAGCAAGAGGTATTAGCTGACAAGACATCCAATTTATGTATTTTTGGTTTCGATAGCTCTAGCTCACAATTTCAAAGTTGCTTCTCAGCTAGGGCACCTAAAAGGACATACGTATCAAGGCAGGAGATCCAATAGCACAAGCAGCTTCACAGGTACAAACAGTATTTGCGTGACAGATGTGTGAATGTCGCCCCAGCCTTCGGTTTCTTTTCTCACCAGGAGGCACATATTTCATAAACTCAGAGCACAGTCGAGCAAAGAAGTTAAGACATCATCTGAGAAGGTAGGCTTCAAGTCAGCACAACGCTTATGTAGGAGAGCTCACATGTTTAAATTTAAACTTACGTGTAAATATTCAGATGAACTGGGCTCTGCTCGTGTGCCCTGCCTCCAGTGTGTGTGATGTACCATGGTATGGCTGAAGACCAAAGCATAATTGTAGTTTGTAATTTTATGACAATAAAAAAGCAACAGGTAAAATAGGTGAGACTACACCGAATGACTACAATAAAAGTACAGTTGGAGCAGATTATTACAAATCTCAGCATTTGATGAGGATGTATATATTTCTCAACATGTTCTAGCCTTTGTTATGTTGTTTACATTACCATAATTATTACTTAATGTGTCTGTATATCTGCTTGAACTGATCTTTGAGGAAGCAGTTTACAGAAAGAGAAAAAAGAAGAGAAGGGACTGTCATGAGATAAATGCTGTTTCTCAGGATTAAAATTGACTGAAGTACACTATTTATAGTCAGGCACTTCACTGCTAGTAGCAATGCTGAGCCTGTTCATTTCAGGTTCCATTCATCGCAGAATATGCATGACTCTGCCTCAAAAACACTCACAGAAAAAGTCATAGGTCAGGCTTCTGTGCTTGAATTGGTATTTCAGCAAAAGCTCACGTGGCCAGCCACAAAAAACATTTTCCCTCAACTCTACGGGTGTTTGTCCTTCGAGAAAGAGCCTCTTCACCACAGCGACAGGCCTGGATTCAGGAGAGCCCATAACTGGCAAGCTGCATTTTCCTAGTTAATTCAGCTGCAGATTGAAAATTGCTCTTTTATAGCTGGCTCCCCTCTTTCAGGAGGCACAAGTCCACTTAAATTCTTTTGCTTTTTAAAGGGATCTCATCTCCCAGCTTCAGTGAGTCCTTGTTAGAGCCGCATCAAACTCAGTGGTTTTGGGTCACGAAGATTTTGGAAAAGTGTACGTCAGCTACAACATCCACTCAGGTTGTAGGGTTTGTGAGTTTAGGAACTCTAAAATTTAAGATAAACATCACTGCCAGCCCATTTCCTTCGCCTTATCTCCCTACATTTCTGAAAGCCCTCCTCCATTCTGCTATGCCTGAGGGCAGCTGAGGAGGCTCCTCCTCGTAGGAGAGTTGCATTAGCACAGAAGCTTTCAAGGATAACTGCTGCTCCTCGGGGAGCCCCAGGAATAGGAACAGGCAAGAGTGCTCTCATTCTTTTATTCCTTCGCACATCTGGGGTCTGAAGTATCTTAGGCTGTGCTAAAAATCTGCTAACTTAAGAAACAAGTCTTTGAAATCAGATTGTCAGCTACAGTGCAGGTAATGAGCCGTGTAATTTCTTAAGTCACACACATATCACTTTCTTTAAAATTGTTGACCGAGGGTATGAAAAGCACAAAACAGAAATAGCAGATGAACTCAAAAGTATAATGTGACCCTGCCTCATGTCTGAATTTCTTTGCTATGATCCACATGGACAGAAATGACTTGCACATTAACAGTTGCCACTCTTGAAATTCTCCATTTAATTTCCTGATGATTTTAATAAAACACTAACTTTGCAAGCTGAAGGCCAGGTTCTGGTACTGACTGATGACAAGGTGACATGGAGTAGAAGAGAGATCAAATGAAAAATAAAGAATATGACAGATCCTAAATAATTTCATTACTGACTGAAAGCTAAGGAACACTGTACTCAGGACCAAATTCAGAGAAAATAGAATACTTAGTATGTAAAATGTTTTAAACTTCTGTAAAACTGATCAGGAGGGGATATGCTACCCATAAATAATGAATTTCCAATACAAATGACGCACATTGGGACACATAGTCCAAGTTTTGGAGAACAAGAAGTTTCATTAAAGAGATGTTCCAATGAACAAGATCCTGCTATGTTTAGATCATATCTACCTAATAAAATTAAAGATTTAGACATAATTAATATAGATCCAGACATTTACCTAATTAAAATGAACTGGGTAGAAAGAATTGATTATACATTTCCCTATGAATGAAAATAAACATACAAATTACTGTTCATCAAAAGATAATGTATAACTCTAATGCTTTGATGATAGAAATCTCACATTATTTTTAATGTAAGATTGCTACTGATTAGGAAAAATGTATATGATTACAATTAGTCAGTCAGATTGTCTAAATCAGCATATGAGTTGATGGAGCTATGACAATTTACAATATCTGAGAATCTGCTCCTTATCTTGAACCAATGAGGAGCACAGAATCAACATTTGTAAAGAGGAATGCTTCCTTAGACACACTATAAACCAAAATCTTTTTCAGATGAAAAATGAAAACCAATGACAACACTGCAAAGACTGTCACCATCACCAGTACTCAAACAGCCTCAGTATATGTAAAAGAAGAAAATTTATCTGAAAATAATGAATTTAAAAAAGGGTTTCCATAACGATGTGAAATTCTGAGAAGGGGTTTAAAATTTTTCTTGAGCTCTGAAATCAGATAAAATCCTTGAAAACAGACTTTGTTTCAATATTTTTTAAGGTATTTTATATGAGCAATAATAGAAAACTGTCTCTTTACACAGTGTCCTGTGTGGAGATGGAAAGCCTAGCTGTGATGTAACTGTTCCAGCATTCTGTCTTAGACAGACAACATACTGGAGGATGTTGCTTATTTACCAGAAGGACCTGAATTACCATGAATATGGTTGTATGGTAAAAAAAAAAAAAAAA
>NW_016692013.1:0-3384 GCF_001604755.1 Lepidothrix coronata | reverse complement strand
ATATGAACTTTGTTCCTAAGGTTTTAAAAGATTTCTTACTCTTTGCTTTTATAGTTACTAATGTGATTTTAAGAAATATGCCAGTGTCTCAGAACCCATCTTCTTTTCTCTTTGAAAGCGAAGCAGTTAATCCTACCAATAAAAGGAGGTTAAAAGGTGTGTTGAAGTCTACAAAGCAATGTGAAGCCTGTGCACAATTTCTTATTCCTAATTTCCATCCATTGTGTATGTAACTATCCTTTCTGTTTACAGTAGAATTGCATATATGTATTTTAGTAAAACATAGAACCTTCATGGAAATTACCTGGGTAACATCGTATATATTTGGTAAGGAAATAGTTATTAAATATTTTAGAACACTTGGCAATTATCATAATCAACATCATTAATATAAATGAATCATCTTGACTCAGAAATATCCTTTTGAAAATATTCTGCAGTATCTACCAGATTTAATTAAATACATGGGAAACAGAAACTGTGGATACAGTTGCATGTCTTGTTAGTCAGGAGACAGAAATTATATTCTCACCTTTCCCATAAAGACAGCCTATAACAAGCTGGAAGTCTAAACATTGCCTGGGCATCAAGGGCCCCAAACAGCCAGGTGTTCAGATAGGAAGAGATGGGTTAGGTGATGATTACTGCTGAATCTTAGTAGAAGATGATCCTGATTATTTCCAACGCTAAAGGAGTGGAGAGTTTCTTTGCTGGAGAAGAATGACATTGAGAAATTAGCTTGAATGGACAACAACATAAAAGCTGCAACTGAGATGGAGGTGCCAACTTTTGTTGTGTTCCAGTCACTAAACTTCCAACAGCACTGTCTGACAAGACTGGAGTTTTGTGACAGATTTGCCCATGAAATTAGAAATGTGTGGTAAATCTTTCATTCTGTGTTATGAATTTCATTTCAAATATTCAAGAAAAGCATATAGTGGCAATAACTATGAAAATAAAGTATGCTGTTCAACAGTGAACTAAATGCTAAGAGGTTAATACTGCATTATCACCTAATCCAAGTTAATCTATAATAACATGAGATATAGGGATGTCTTACTTTAAGAAAATTTTGAAGATTTTTCTCTGTCAAAAATAACAACTCTTTAAACTTGCTTAATGGACAGACAATTTCATTCAAAACACTATTACCTTGAGCACCATAGTGTTGACCTGTTCATATATTCACGTATACTTCCTGTTTTCTTGATACTTTGTGCTTTAAATTTTCAATATTACTTATGAGAATTTGATATTTTTTTAGCAAAAGTAACACATCTAGTTAACTTGTTAATCTATTTAATTTGGGAATTAAATTAGCTTTCATCTGGATTAAAGTAATTTAGTTTTGGTTTTGACAATTTTCCTATTGCCATATGTTGACTGATTAGATGGCTAAGATGTGAATCAACTATGTCTAACATACAATTAAAATAAATGTGGGGATTAGCTACTATGAGATGGTACTTAAAAAATAGGTGAGTCTGAAGTGGACATAAGACATAGAAATAGGGATCTGGGATAGCAGGGTAAAGGCAATAGACAAAAAGGAAAGAATTAATGAAAGACTCCTTTCTTTTACAGGCTGCATCTTTAGACTGAATATTCTCTGTATGGTATTTTGATTTAAAGCTATCCTTAGACTTTTACAAACCCTTGGTGCTGAGGATGCAAATGCACAATACTGTGTATATCAAGAAAACTGAATCCCATATACAGTAAGTCAGGATACACTGCCCAACACTGTAGTGTTGGTATTCTCTGTGCTTGAATCATCAGTTCGAATCGATTTCACACCTTACAGAACCAGTAATTGTTCCCAATGCTGCCTTTCAAACCAAGTTTTGTGTAGCCAATATGTAAGCTGGCAGAATTTCAAAAGAAGGAGAATATATTTTTCATCTTCTTGTTCCTCCTTGACAAGAAATGTTGAGATAATGCTTTGTTAACAAGGATGTTCCAGGAGGAGGGCATGTGGGACTAACAAATAGAGATTCCCTTTTGCTGTGAGAACTGCAATGTCCTGGGCAGAGAGAGAGATTGGTTATGAGGATGGACTTGAAAATATAAACTATTCAGTGATATAAGGTATTTACTATAGTTTTCTTTAAATTTCTGCATATTCAAAGTTAGACACAGCTGCTGGCAGAGAGGTGCTTTGGAGACAGCTGTGTCTTCCTCTGTCCAAAACTGGAGAAGCATGAGCGAAAAGATATGGGAAGGGATAAATATTATGGCACTGTCCTTCTGTAAGTCAGCCACAAAATGAGGCCAGTGGTGAAAGCTGCTGTGTACAGATAACTGTGATCCACAACTCTTATGTGGAATAGAGGTCTTTGACTGCTGACTAGAACAGGGCTGAGCAGATGATATTTGGTACAACAATGTAAGGGGGATATGTGTAAAAGTGTAGAGGTAATACCATCTTACCATAAAATGAAATACCATTGTTGTATTTAAATAATTTGGGAGGCTCATAACAGATAGTTCCGTACACCTTTTGTGACCATGTCAACACAGATACACTTTTGTGAAACACAATCTCCTTCTCAATCTTGTTTCTGACTTGGAGTCTGTACTCATAAGGAAAGTTCAAGAGTGCTGATGATGGAGTTGTGTCTCAGTTTAAGGAGATTGAAATGTTTTGCTAAGGAGGATGATTTATGAGGTAGACCAAACTCCTCTGTCTCAGCAATTGTAAATCCGAAATTAAGAGTCTCCAATAGAGGAAGTATGGAAAAAGGAAAAATAAGAACCCTTTATTAAAGGATATATGTATATTGGCAGAACTACAAAAGAACACAAAAACAACTAAACAATAATCCTGTAACTAAAAGTCCCTTTCAAAAAAGGAAACAGTTCAATACTTCCCTGGAGTCCTCTGGCACAATTCTAATCACAGTTGGCAGGGGCACTGTTGGATCACTGGAGGTGCAGAGCCTGCAGTGCTCTGTGTTGCTCAGCAGGGAGCGCTGTTGGGCTCCGGTGGTCGCTACATGGGGCCCCTGTTCGCAGGAGAAGCTGACAACGGAGATTTTCCCCCCACCAAGGAGGGGAAGGGAAAAAAAAGGGAAAGAAGGGCAGTGTCTTCCCATGAAACTCACACTGTCTGCGGCTGGTTGTGGCCAGGACTCCCCCCTTTCCTCGATGAGCACAAACTGCTGCCAAAACATGGGATCGGAGGAGGGAAAAATCGAACCCCTCCCCAAAAGGTTCCTCTGCAGGATGGGCCAAACCTCTCTGATGAAATCTGAGCAGGTTCGCCTGGGGACAGAGCAGAGTGTAGGCAAACCAAGGCCAGAGAACAGCCAGATGACCAGGTCGAGAGCAAAACAGCCTCAGAGCTTTTCCAACACACACCTTGCCCCCATTAAGGCAAAAAAG
>NW_016692012.1:0-3385 GCF_001604755.1 Lepidothrix coronata | reverse complement strand
CCCCCCCCCCCGATTCTTTAAACATCCGTTACATTTACAGCATCCTGTGAATATTAATGACTGTCCTAAATCACAGGGTTTTTACTTGGATCAAAAAAAAACCCCAGCTGATATGTATTCTGACCCATTTAAACATAACTCCAAAGACTTCTATATCTTGAGACAGATAGTGGGAGAAACTTGTATATTCATTGTGCAAAATCATTAGCTTTTCTGTAAAGTACAGATTAAAAATCACTAGCTATTGGACAGGAGTCTGGGTCTAAGCTACCTGCATAAAATTTGCATCACAAGTTTACGCAAAAATCACTCTCATTACATTGTCCTTCTGCTTTGTGTTGGCTTCACTGAAGTAAAAATAGTACTAAGTTGCTCTTGTCAGAGCCACAAACAGATGTGAAGTGAAAGCCAGTCGGGCTAGCTAGTAAACTCACTGAATTATATGAGTATCTTCAAACATCAGAAAGAAAAGGTAGATCATAATTCAGAAGCAAGTTTGCAAGGTTATTAAAAGATGAAAATATGCTGACTGATTCACAGGTACATAAACATACTTAGACAGGCAAATATACACACGCATACATACATCTTGGCAAATCTATTTTTATGCTTCAAAGCACTTGATACCACATATTGTCTGCAGCCTATTTTCCTGCAAATGCATTTCCTCCTTGCAGAGCCTGCAAAGCCTTGCAGAAAAAAAGGCTTTATAAGTTTCTCAAGGTAATGAAAGAAATCTTAATCCACACATCTCCTTTCAGATAGGAAAATTCCCATTTGAAATGACAACTTGCATCATGCTGAGGCAATTTACAGGTGACAGGATACTGTATTTGCTCTCCAAAGAGTATAATAAGTTAAACTGCAATTCAGTCTTAACTATCAGCCAACTGCTGTAAAGGGAATAAAAGGACAAGCCAAGTACAAGTAAAACTGCACGCAACAGGGGAGTAGCAGGATCAGAATCTGCAGCATATGGTGCACCAGCACTGAGAGCACACAGTCAGCTCTCACTTCAAGTCCTAAGCGAGTCCTGTTTGGAACTGACCATGTGACCAGGAGACTGGCAATCAGTGACATAATTTGTGCTCTCACCCACTTACTGACAGCACTTCTATCTAAATGCCTAACAATTCCCGCTCTCTCTACACGGCCACCTTAGCACCCTTTCCTCAAAGCGGTAAGATTCGGTTTTACGACACATTTCTAACACTGCAAGCTTCCACATTTCTTTGCTCAGCACTGGACCCTACAAACTATGAATGTTTTTTGGAAAGCTACGTTCCTAGAACACGATGATAGGCACATATATGATACAGGGAATTAGGGATTAGGGATCATCTAATCAACCTTGAGAAGATGACCCAAAATCTTGAGCTTCTTTTTCCTCCCACCATATGTTTCTATCACTCAGAAGCTTAAACAAAACCAACACGAAGTTATGCATCTCAGAGGCAGGTTCATAAACAAGCAGTATTTAGATTTTTTTTTTCCTTTTGAATCATGCTTATAATATATTATTTGCTCATTCTATACTCATCAATACTGAGTAACTAATATACTCTTTTAAGGTCTATTACTGAAAATAAACATTGTTATAAAGATATGAAGATGAATACATCACATTTGATTATACAGATAGTATAAATGTGTAAACCCAATTGTTAATGGCATGATTCAGCAATTTTTTTAAATAATTATATTTAAATCTTCAAGGGATCAGAGCCTCAAAACAAAGTAAAAAACAATACTATGAGCAATTTGAATTGTTATGGGTATATTCTCTCTGTACCACTTTTATACAAAACATGAAGCAACTGCCAAACAATATGTAATTTAGGAAACTCTAGGTTGGTTCAGGTGAGAGTGAAACTCACTGTTGTTTTAGCTTTTAACCACATGTCCAGACACTGCCTGTATGTTCCTAAGTCTGAACCCTACCCATTGCTACAATCCGGCCACATTTCCTATAATTAGGAGAAGAGTGGCCATTTGTTAACCCAGTGTCAACTTGCACTCTGGGCCCACAGTCAAGCAAGAGGAGACGTGTGACCTTTCCACTGACCTGAACGACTGGGTGATGACCTCTGCAGTCCAGCCCATAAGGGAAAGGAGGCACTGTAAAATGGTCATTATGATGAATGGTTTTCTCAGGCTAGGCCAAATGAGTAATTGCTCAATCAAAAAAACCTCAGGCCTCAAGCAATTAGCTTTATTACCTGCAGATATCAGATAACTTTTCAACTTCTAATCCTCTTTGCTGTAACAGGGAATTACATGGAAACATTTCTGATTGTATTTTAGGAATTCAAATTAAAGTCCTTGGAATAAAGGTACACATAATTAAAATATATTCCACCTGCAAAGCAAAGGTGACTTTCACAACTCTGTTATACTGAACTTTGGATCCAAAGTAGTGAGCTTTGCTTGCAGCATCCCAGTATCACTTGCAAAAACTTGAATTCCAAGGAAGATGTTTCAGAAGAAGAGATCATTATCAAGCTGTAATTGTTAGAAAATTAAGCACGCATTCTCAAGTTCTTCTTTAGTAAGACAACTGTCTCTTATTGTTTTGACAGCATTAGCAATCTGCTCTGTCAGCCCAAAGTATTTGCCATGCCAAAAACTGAGCAATTCAGCGCTATGAATTACCAACCTTTATTCTAACAAAACAAAGGCAAAGTTTATATATATTGTTGCTCACAAGTTCACAACACAAGAAAGCAGTCAGTAACTTCTTGACAGGATGTTGCTAAAGTTACCATTAAGTGACAGTTTGCTGGCAACACCACCTATTCACTGTCATAACATCTCTAATCTGCAAAGGGATGGCAAACTTAAGAGATGAAGCCCCGAATATCTTAGTTCTTCCTAGTCAGAAAAAGTTAACATGTAGTTGACAGATAATTGTGTAATTAACTATAGAATTCATCTCGTGTGCTGGTGAACAGAAAGACACTCAGCTCCTAGATCGGAAATTACTGGGCATTAAATTGCATGGATGGCTGTACTTCACATATGCTCTATTTCAGTACAGTGGACTTCAGAATCAGGTCTGATACATTTCTGTTCACAATTCTTCAAGCATCTTTTTCAGTATGAAGGTTGAGCAGAGCACCTGTTCGCCTTAAGGGAACACTAGGTCACAGGATGATTGCAAATTAAAAGGTTTCATGGCCTAGGATAAGGTAAGGGTTTCTGCCATTTACGGAACAATATAACTGTTGTCAGAAAGCATATCCTGTAACAGGAGTCCCACAGTCAACTTAATGACCATATGCAAATATCTCCAAAATACCTTTCCTTTTTTAGTAGGGCATCAGAAGGAATATATCCCTGGAGAACAAAAAAAAAAAAAAAAAGGGCAAAATCTGTTAGAAATCCA
>NW_016692011.1:0-3387 GCF_001604755.1 Lepidothrix coronata | reverse complement strand
GATCTCTCCCTGCCCTTATCTCAACCCACGAGCCTTTTGTGGTATTTTGTCTTGCCTGCCCAGCTGAGGAGGGCAGGGATAGAGCAGCTTTGGTGGGCACCTGGAGTCCAGCCAGGGTCAACCCACCACAGGCCATCAAAAACAGCACTAGGCTTGTTATGTAATTCAGACTAATACCTGAACAACTGAAATAGTTACATAAAATACTCTAAATGAAATACAAAGTCTTTTATTTCACCTGAGGGAGCAGCAGATGTGGTTCTTTCACTGCTTGGACCCAGTAACTTCACATGGCTGGCAGGGAACCATCCTTTCTGTCTCTTTTTCCCTCTTGCCTGCAAATGTTTACAATGGTTATTACACAACTGAAAAACCAAATAGTCTATAGACTGGAAAAATGCAACAAATAGGACACAGTTCTGTGAACAAAAGACAAGTCAGGCTTTCAAACACCTACTAAATACTAAAGAGATTTCAAAAGGAAAAAATCTGGCTAAAGGATAAAACAACCCAGTTGGAAAAAAGCTGCACCCCAATATGTTCTGGCAAACATGTTTATCCAAAATTTTCAAGTGCAGATTTCAGAGTACAACTCAATTGTAGGGCTGAAAATTTGTTCTACGAATATTCTACTTATGCATCAGGAGTCTCTAACGAGGTTGGGGGCACTGTTACATGACACTTTTCTTAAATCTAGGTGGAGAAAGGAGAAAAGTGGGAACAGCCACCTTCGCAATAAACGAGCTTCCAACTCCAACTTCCAAGAATGTCTGTTCTTTCATTAGAATAATTTTACAGTTCAGGGTTTTACCAATTAAATCCTAAACAATTTATTAACTGCCAACTTCCCTCTCTCCCCTCCCATGGTTATGTTCATTGACAGTTTTACTGTTTTCTGTGACCAAAAAACCCACCCCAAACCAAACAGAAAACCCCCAGCAACCTAAGGTTTAAAAGAACCTTTTTTCCCCTCCCTTGGTGAATCCAAGATGAAAATAACTTTCTGGCCAGCTTTTATAATACTTTATACTTAGTTGTTTTTTCGAATTAAACCCAAGTGCACCTCATTGGCATTCATGAAGTCACAATTATTTCTCCTTGAATAACTACCTGCAACTCTCCTTGCCACCATCCACTGGCATTTTTCTTCAGGATAAGTATTAGCTGTCCTGGAGCAAGACTGAGCTGTTCAGTCCCTGATGCAACGTAGGCAGTAGTAACCTGAGCAATTTCTGAAAAGAAAACATACTAATTGCATTTGTTATTTTTTCACTGCAGCAAGAGCTACATCCACAGTAATATCCCGGTACATAACGTGCAGCTAAGAACATGAGCCACACTGATATGAACCAAAATGCTCAGAGTCACTTAAGAAACAGTCTTAAATGTTAAAATGTTATCACTTACCGGGTTTCTTATTTATTGTTCCAGTTTTGCCAGCATAACTAGAAGCCTACAAAGACACAAAACCCACCTTTTAATGTGCAGTAAAAAAGCAGAGTTTATTCTAAAAGCATGTGGAAATTTTAATTTTGAGCCCGCATTTAAGAAAACACCATGCTGTATGGACAAAGGCTGTGTGACACTGGCTACAGCACTCATTTAGCACTCAAGATATCAAGGATTTTCTTTTCTGTCAAGCATATTAGCCTCTGCTTAAAATCACTACCTAAGAGCCAGGTGTCAACAGAATAAAACAGAGAGAAAATACCGTGTGTTAATTCTCAGAACACGAACTCACTTCTGGATCCTTTGGTCTGACATAATTGGAGGGGAAGATTCCAGTTCTGCTATCAATGCTCCCGGTCCACCATTCCCCTTCCTTCTGGGTCACTAGGATTTCCTCACCTTCCGTGAAAGTCAAGTCACCAGGCTCAGAGCTTGAATACGAATAAAGGGCAACGTACTCTGTGCAAACAGCACACAAAGGAGGGGACAACAGTTTCAGATGGGGGATAAAAGTACATCAGGTGCAAATCCAGGGATATCAGCATTCACCAGTGTGTTCATAACATGGATCATATCTTCACAAGCCTGTGATCTGACTTATCTACCTGGTTGACTGCAATCCCATCTCGCCTCATGCTTACAACTCTTACAGGCAGCACAACTTTGTAATGAAAAAACACAGGTGCAGCTAAAATATATACAGGAAGCATGGACATACACTAGATTATAAGGTTAAGAAAGTGCTTCCCAAACAATTTTTCTGCAGTAATATTCATTTTCTCCACTTCTTACTGATTATAAGAGAATGATTCACACTCGGAAGAGTAAAAATCCATTCTGATGTCTCTATAGTACAACAATAACACAGCAGAGAACAGCGGGAAGAGAACTTAGCTTATGGCTATGAGACATATTTGAGTTTTCAGAAATATATTAGTGCTCGAGCAAAAGTCTTAAAAACAAAACCAAAACCCAGGCCTGTGCTCAACCTGAATTAGTCACAGTTTTAGAAGTCTCATATCAGTTCCTATTTTGTGAGTCTTGTATCAGCAGCTCAATATTTGCACTGTGTCTTTTGGACAAGCACCAAAATGGCTGCACAGCAATTCCTCTCAAATTAAAGTATATCCACATGCCATTAAGCAGGAACAGACTGTAGCATTAGTTGGCATGTTTCATGCTGTCTTACCCTCTCCTGCTGTGTAACACTGTGTATTAGGCCTTTTGTTTACAGCTGCATAAATAGCTTCTGGTCTGCAGAGAGAAAAAAGAAAAGGTTTGTGTAACTAAGAGGCTGATCAAGAACAAATCTCTCAATTAGGATGAGACCAAGCTCACTTTGGTGATCTCAGAGCTGGTATTGACTCTGAATTAACTGCAAAGACTTCCCTGACTGTCAAACACTGACAAGTATTACTGATATTTAGTATATTAAGGACACCCAAGAGCACACCATTTAAAAAAAAAAAAGTCACATGATGAAAGACAAGAAGATAAATTCACAAATTACGTTATCTAAAAGAAGTAAATTAAAGATTTTGACTGAATTCTCTTTTTCTAAAGAATTTATAAGAACTTTTATCATAAAATGCATGAAAAGAATAATTCACAAACATGGTGAAGCCATCCTGGTAGTAACCAGATTTTGGATTGTTACCTGAACGCTTATCCTGCAGCACTGGACTAGACATAATGATCTTTTCAAGTAAGGAAAAACACACCACTTCTACCAGATGTGCCTCAGAGCTTTCAGTTAGTTGTAGGTCACTTAAAAATTGGGACCTCCAGAGGCAGAATGCAACTGCACTGCAAGAGAGCTGACTTGGTAATGAACAAGTCTGGCACTTGATGAATAATCAAACACCACTGATTTTTCACAGCACTCAGCCTAGCGAGACTGTCTTTGCCAGAATGAAATAATAAAAGCCTAAAACAACA
>NW_016692010.1:0-3388 GCF_001604755.1 Lepidothrix coronata | reverse complement strand
AGGAATAATAATAAAAAAAAAATTTAGCAAACTCACCTCCCTGCAGAAGTCAAGCAGTTTGTTCCCAGCTTCTCTGGGATCCTTTTGTAATTATTTCTATTTCCTTCCTTTGTGCACTAAAAAAAAAAAAAAGAAGGCACTTTGAGTGAAAACCACATGTTATCATAACTTCAATGGCGGGTCTTCAAAAGACTTGCTGCAGACTGGCCTTCATGCAATCCCCATCAGAACATGCACACTTGAGTTTGAACTAATATTCAGGCATTACTGTCTTAAAATTCTCTGGACATCTCCATAATTCTGAGAGAAGACACCTTTTGTAGTCTCTCTTTTCTCAAATGCCTTCTATCACCTACTCCCTAGAACAAGGTACAGTGTTAACAAATCATTAATCTGAGCTTACATGGCAGGTACTGCTTTGTAAAGTGTCAAAAATTATTAAAAATGCATGAAAAATTCTGTGCTGGTTCCAGTTTCAAGGTGATTCACCGCATCTTTATATTTTCTTTGGACAACTAAGTAGAAGTAGTGCAAGTCCTCCATGGTCTGTGTTTCTGAACAGATGGGACAAGCCTCAAGGTGGTGGTGACAGCCAAACACCCTCACACAGGAGGCAGCCCCCAGGCAGTGCCTGGAATGTGATTCAGGAAGGCCACAAAGCCAGTGGGGCTGGATCTGGGTCTTTACAGTTCCATCAGAAAACAGAGATCCTCCTGGCCTACCCATTACCCACCAGGCTGCTCTGCAGCTGATGAAATTGTTCCATAGTGATTTTATTCTCCCTTAGCATATATATAATCATAGAATCAGACAATGTTGAGGAGTTGGAATGGACCTTAAAGATCATGTAATCTCAACCCACCTTGCCATGGGCAGGGACACCTTCTATAATCAGGGAATGGTTTGGGTTGGAAGGGGCCTTAAATATCATCTCATTCCACCTCCTGCCATGGGCAGGGGCACCTTCCACTGTCCCAGGTTGCTCCAAGCCCTGTCCAACCTGGCTTTGGACACTTCCAGGGATGGGGCAGCCCCAGCTTCTCTGGGCAACCTGTGCCAGGGCCTCACCACCCCCACAGGGAAGAATTTCTTCCCTGTATCCCATCTAACCCTGCCCTCTGGCAGTGGGAGGCCATTCACACTTGTCCTGTCACTACATGCACTACTGAACAGATAGGAAAGGTGAAACCTGATCCCTCTCCATAGACAATCAACCCATGATAGACTGAGACTGTCCAGGGGCTGGACTAGATAACCATTAAAGGTCCCTTTCAACTCAAAGTACTCTATGATTCTGTGATTCTGTGACATAATGAACATGAGTTTGACCAGCACTGCTGGCCAGAAGGTAACTGTGATCACCCCACAGTCCCTGAGACTTTGGATATTCCAGAAGGACAGATGTGCAGAGTACTGACACAGCCTCCATCAGGGCTGAAGTTTGAAACAGCTTAGTGGAAGTGACTCACCGGGTCACCTGGTGTTTTTGCCATGCCAAGTGCGTTGAGCTGACTTCATTCCTGCCCATGGGAACCCGGAGCAAAGGAGTTCTGCTGGCTCAGTCTTGCAGTATGCACTTAACTGCCTTTATATGGCAAAGCAATACATCAGGTTTTGACAAATTAGGGCCCTCAACTTGATCCATTTTTTTTTTTTCTCCACTGTGCAAGTGGGTCAGTGACTCCACTACTTCTTCACATGTACATTGCACCCCACACTGCAGCACCCTGATCCAGGTCCTCACTCAGCAAGCAGGGAAATATCTTGGGCGTGGGTCACACAGCATCACTCTGCATTGCAACAGCACTTGGCTTTGCAGGTTAGCAACTGGGAAAGCCTAACTAAAGAGGAAGATTCTTTAAATGGAAAATGTAAATGCACTTTCACCAAATGAGGAGCATTTATCTTGGCTGGAAATTTTGATTTAACTGAAAGTGCATCCAATTCACTTATTCCATTATTTCAGAATAAAAAATGAGAAAAGCGAAGGTTAATGAATCAAGGTAATGAATTATAAGTGAGCCAGGAAAAAGCCTTCCAGCACCAAGACACCATCCCTAGAAACACTTTTTTTCTCCTTTTCTTCCTTAACCTTTTTATTTAAGGTCCTTGCCTTTGTGTCCTCCACAAAGTCAAATTCAACACTCTTCTGCATACCAGTCCTGTAATCAGCCTCTCATATGGAACCTGTCTTTATATTAGTTGGGCTCTTCTGGAAAGCACGAAATGCCTGTTTCCTATTTGTGCGGATATTTACTACATCCTGAAAGGTGACCACCAGTCCTCCTGTAGCACACAGTAAGGAACTGGCCAGGATGTGCATTAACAACCCATTCCCCTACACAGACTCGGAGCTGCTTAACCACAAGTCTGGGTCTGGAAGTGTAATACCCAGGGGTGAGGCTGCTTAAGCTTAGTTGCCCAGCACCTGTGTTTCTGAAGTTTGGATTCTCTACCTGAGCTACTAGGAAGGCTTTTACTGAAGTTTCAAGTGAGTCAAGGACTAACTCAATATTTATGTTTTTCTATCATCCTATTTAGACTATCAACCCCCTCCCTAAAGTCATTGCTTTTTGCACAAGCCCGTACTCACCAGTGAGACCTGAAGCAGGTCTAGTTCTGTATTCACTCAACAGCACACCTTGTCTTGTGTTTTCTTTGCCTTGGTAATTACCAAGAATTAGTCCTACTCTTCAGGAAACAGAGTATGCTCCAGGGAAAGGTTTGGCTGCTCTTAGTTTGCTGGCTTCATATTGAGAATTGACCCTTAGACAAATAACAATTTGGCTATAGGATACTGTTCTTAAAATCCAGTGTTTACAGTTAGGTATAAATCTCTGATCCAGAGACTTACAGCCTGAATAAGCCTGTCTAGAGCTGTATGAGGTGCCAAAGGGTTTTCCAACAGCTCCTTATCAAAAAGGACTTTGTCCTCTAGGGGACCCTATCTCTGCCAGCCCTGCGTGGATACGCAAAACACCTTATTTAGGCCTAAACATCTTTTTTTGACCTATAACAGTCCCCTACCTTATTTGAATCTTCTTATAGTACCTGCTAAATTTAATAGGTGTCTCTTCATTAGTCCCTTAGGGCTTCTTACTGCAGCTTCCAACATGTGGTCCCCTATCTTGTCTTGGCAGAAAACAAAGCAACATGACTGAGGTAGAGTGGAAATCAAGCACTGTGAATTTGGCCTTTATGCTCTTGAATCAGTGCTGGGTATTTCTAAAGACGGGCAGCTGAAAGTGTAGTTCTTTTGAGAAAAGAAATGTATGAATGCGTGTGAGTAATGAAATAATAAATAATGGCCAGTCTTCGCGAGCGAAGATTTGGGAAAGGTCATTAACCCTTCGAGCCTGCGCAGTGGATTTTTTAGGTGAGACACAGC
>NW_016692009.1:0-3388 GCF_001604755.1 Lepidothrix coronata | reverse complement strand
CTCTGACAGGTTCAGGAATTTTTTCCGTTAATTAAGAAGAAAAACAAAATGCTTGTGCTGGGAGGGGGTTGGGAGGAAAAGGGGGTCTCCCTGGTGTCCCATAAACCTGGTAGCCATGGACAAAACACCACAATTGCAGCATAGCCTTGCCCTGGAAAGTTTGAGGCAGTGCTGGCCAGTGGAATGAAGCAGGAGCAAACCTCTTGCTCACAGAGGACCTTGCTTTGGAGCATCCCAGGCTGGGTGAGGGGCAGCTCACTTCCAGAAGGATGCATAAATCCAGATGAAGCTCTTGATCTGTGACAGGCAGGATCACTGCCTGCTGCAGTAAGGTGAAAGCCAGTGATGCAGGTTTGTCCCCTGGGAGGAGTGGGGGATGCTTTACACATCAGAGCATCCCACTGGCTGCATCAGATGGTTGCAAAAGATTGAGATGGGCATTCTTTGTGTTCAGGTTTGGCTGGGATGAGGCTCTCCTGGCTCTGCTGAGGCAGGTATGAACAGCCAAGTAATTGAATAAAGCATTTTCCCAGCATGGCCACCTTCACGTGCATTAAATGAGACAGAAAGGAGCAGCTGAAAAGGATTTGCAGTTTTTTCCCCATGATATGTATTTTCCCTTTTCCATGGATAGTCCCACTGGGTACGTTATGACCTATTGTTGTACTTATTTATTTACTCAGGTCTTGTAGACAGTTTCAAAGCTTATGGCCAGGAAGGAGCAGACAGATGCTGCTAGTATGCAGGACAGAAAATCTGCTCTAGTTCCCCACTTTGAACCCAGATGCAGAGCCAGGTGCAACCCCAAACCCAGGGCTGAACCCTGTTCCCTTCCCTCCCTGCTCTAACCTAGAAAGTGGGATATTCCATTGCAAGTTGATCCTGTGTGGTTTTTTTCTAAGCAAGAGGTTAGCTGGTTGGAGTGGTTTGGATTAAGGAGTTGCTTCTCCTTTTGGGGAGAGAGCTGGTTTGGGGTGGATGAGTGTAGGAGCAGCATTGGAGCTTGGAGACTTCCTGCTGCCTTACACCTCCAATCCCTGAGGAAGGACAGCCAGCAACGGGGGATTTTTTTCCTATCCGGAAAACATGAATATTTATGAGCTTGGATTAAAAAATCCTCTAAGGAATCTGGGTGCATATGAACACTCATCCAAGAAGTGGAGGCCCTCGGGCAGTAAACATTGGGAGCTGGCACGGTGTTGCTGTGCCCACTGTGGTGCAGCTGGGGAAGGATGTCATTGCTGCTGGCAGAGTCCCTGGCACTTGGGGCACCGATGGCTACAAAGCCACAGTGTCACAAGTGTGAGGTGTGGGTAAGACAGGTGGGTCCTGAACCTCAAATGTGATGAGTCCTTATTGAATTGGAGTGGAGGGAAACAAGAGCCTTGTGAGAGCCAGATGTCTGCGCTTGGCTGGAGCATCTGGGACTTCTGTGGGCTAAGGAAGGTGGTCACTGCAGTGCTTGAACTTGGGAGAACAAACGCTGGTGCTCCTCAGTACTGGTAAGACCTGTCTCCCTGTGGTGTGTGTCCCTAGGGTATGTATGTGGATGGAAGAGGTCACAGTGCCAGGTTTTGACAATTAGCAGAGGTGCTTGGATATGGGCATCTGCATCTCAGGTCTCCCTCACCAGTATGGGGTGCCAATAGTCACCATCCACAGGTTTGAAAAAGGACCTGAGAAGTCTGTGAGAAGCTGCCAGAACCAGTTACTGAGAGACAAAGGGAACTTGTAAAGGAGTAGGAGGGTGAAGGTAAGCCCAAAGGAAGGATTTGCTTTTTGGGAACTTTTTCTTTCACTCCTTTCCACCCCTCACCCAAAGACCCCTCCTGCTTGCCAGGAAACTTGGTCGGGGCAAGCATTTTGCCACCTGGCTTATGCACGCACCAGTCAAGGAAACAATTCTGCAATTGAAAGAGGAAATCTCCATCCTGGCTATTTCCAACCTCTATTGTTTGTTACCCAACTCATGCATTACACAGACCAGTAGGCAAGGCAGCAAGATTGCAACACTATGCATGTGCTTTCAGACACTTAATTTTAGCATTGCATCCTCTGAATTGTGGTACTAAAACCCAGTTCTAAGGAAAGAGGAAACCTGTGATTCTGACACTTGATTTTGACCATAAAAGGAAGCAGATCATTTGAGTGACCTAACAGGTTTAGTCATTTAGGCTGTAATCCTCTGGGAGTCCAGTGAATCCCTGCTGGGGTTTTCCCATTCCCAAGGTTGCTTGGGAGCCCTGGGCAGGGCTGAAGTCCTTGAGCAACTGGAACTTTATGTGTCAGATTGCGCTCCTGATCTTTGGACCTTTTCTCTGGGCAGTGCGGGACTAATGCACGCCACTTCTCAAGCAATATTGGGATGGGACAGGCTTTGCCAGCTATTGTCAGACCTTGACAACGTTTCTCCTACAGACTCAGATGTCTTTGTAAGGCACTTGTCAAGGTGTTGTCCAAATCCCCCTCCATGCAGAGCCAAGGCAGCTTAGCTGGTGCTGACTGCAGTCCTACAGACACCCTGACCTGGTCTTGTGGGATTCCCCCAGCAGCAATACAGCAAAGCAACACATAGATCTACCAAAATCACAGTGGCTTGTGGCCACCTCACAACCAAGCAATAGGAAAATCCCAAACCTCACCAGCTCCTAACCCCATCATTGCCAGGGCAAAGGCAGCAGGAGCTGGGATGAAGCTGAGATCTCTCCTGTACACCCAGTCATGGGTAGAACCTACACCCAGCATGCCCCAATTTTCACAGGGATGTCTATCACCAGGATTCCTGTGAGAGCTTCCCACAAGCCTGCCCAGGCCTCAGCAGGGCTGCGTTGGCCACTTCCTAAAATGCAGAAGCATCCTTGGTTGTTTTTTTTTTTTGCAATCTTGCAGACGTAACATGCTTTCAATTCCTCAAAAATAGCATTTTGCATGTGACCAGAGGCACTGTCTTCTTTCCTCTTGGTTCCTTCCCCTTCCAACAACACGTGTGTGCAGCTGGTGATGGGAGCCAGGGAGTCTCCTTTTCCTTCTTTTTAAGCTGTCAGTGGGGCTATGACATGTGCCTATTTCATTGAGAAAGTTACCAAGCCACAGAAGGTTGTGAAAGGGTAAAGTTAGAAGCTGGAGAAGGTGGAACAGGGGTGTGCTTTAGAGGAAGAAAGAAATCTTTATTTTTTCCAAGTACCTGGTTGTGCAAGACCTGAAGATTGTGATTTGACTGTGAGACAAAATCATCATGACATAGCTTTGGCCAAGGGTCAGCATTGGCCCTGTTTGTTTTGGTGTGTCAGTGAAAAAAAAAAAAAAAAAAAAAAAGAGCATCTTCTCACTGCATCTCTTGAAATATCTGGGTTGCAGATCCTTGCTCACCTCTGCAAGGATGGAGGAG
>NW_016692008.1:0-3390 GCF_001604755.1 Lepidothrix coronata | reverse complement strand
TGGGAATGTGATCCAGGTAGGCTGTGGGAACAGTGAGCCACTGTGGCAGTGGGATCCCCATGGGCTGTGAGCATCTTTGCCAACTGGAGAGGATTTTGGTCAAAATTCCCTGCTCAGTGGATGTTAAATTTCTGGAGTTCACGGCCAGGATCGGTGGTGTTGCCAGCTTTGACCGTGCCCTGCAGTGGGATTCTGGGAAGCAGGGCCTGGGTGTACAGCTATGATGAGGTCACTTTTTTGTTAGGGGCTAATTGTGTTTATTTTTGGTGTCACCACTGATTGCTTTCTTCAGAAATCCTTGGAGCCTTCCTGAGAGTTGGCCACGTGAAGGTGGCACGTGCACAACACCAAATATCTCTCACTGTCAGATGTTGACACCACAAATGACAAACTGCCACAGAGAAGGAAAGTCCGTAGGAATAGTCACATTTTCTCTTAAATGAGACCAAGCAAAGCAAGATAGGAGCAGCTTTGCCTCTTACAGAGAGAACCACTTAGTCCCCAGCACTTCACAGCTTTTGGTCCTGGGTTTTTTGAGCTGGCTGTCGTAAAGTGACGAGCACATGTGTGAGTGTTTGTTGTTTGCTGGGGAAGGGACGGTTGGATTCACTGAAGATGTTTTGTGCTGTAGCACTGTATCTGTGAGTGGAATTGTGCCTGAGCCCATCAATATTCGTGTATAATTTAGTTTTAACTCCTGCATAGAAATGTAGTTGTCTCGTGCACGCTCGGTTTCTTGAGGGGAGGAAGATGAGCATTCTTAGAACGGAACTCTGATTCTTATTCTAGCTGCTTCACTTAAAAAGTAACAAATACTTAACAGTAAATAAGAGGCTGCCAGCTCTGCTAGAGAAGAATGCAATGAGGGTGACCTTGGATGAAGCTGGAAATGAAGGTTCCTGGTTCTACATCCAGCCCTTCTACAAACTGCGGTCCATCGGAGACAGCGTAAGTGCTGGGAGCAGTGTCCTCACCTGCTCCTTGGGACACAGCCTGGCCAGGCTGGGCTTGGGAATCCTGCCCTGCAATTAATGAAATGCACAGATCTCTCGGTGCGTGATGATGCAGGAACAACCTTTTTCCTATGCTGTCATGAGGGGGAGGAAAATCGCTATGGTAACTTGTATTTTGGAAACGTGGAATGATCTAACATTGGAGGGAATAAGGGACCTAATTAGGCTGGCCTTGCACAATTCCTGCCCAATTCAAAATGGTAGGAAATGTTGAGTTCCTTCAGGAGGCCTGGAAGAAATAATTAGCATCTTGATTTTCGGTGTTTTCAGTTTAGAATCAAAACTCATCATCACTTCGGATATAAGGAATGAGGTAATAAGGAAGTCAAATGTTCCTGTTCATGGGAAATCTGGAAAAAATGGTGCTGATTAAATGCATTGCCATTTTAATCTCTTAATCTTGTGTTTTTTTCTTGCAAAATGTGAGTTGCTGGGGTATATTATTTGCCTAAAAGCAGGAGGTAATAAGTGTCAGTGTGCTCTGGGGTTTAGGCCAGCTATATATTTGGCACCTAAACAGAGTGAGCTTTATCGAGTAGCAATAATTTATCCTGTAGCCCCTCTGCACCAGAACTCAGCCTGCTGCTTCTGCAAGGCTCTGAAACCAGCATCACTGGGTTTTTTGTCTCAGTGGCTGAGTTTGGTGAGGTAAATTCTGAACCAAACAGAACCCTGGCAGAACACTCAGACTGGCATCTCTCCTAACTGCAGCAAGGTGATTTCCTCCTGCCACTTCCATTAAAACAATGGAAGAAAAAGAGTTTTCCCACTGTGCAAATTTCTGTCTGATGCTGCCCTTCCCTCCAGGTGGTCATTGGAGACAAAGTGGTCCTGAATCCTGTCAATGCTGGGCAGCCTCTCCATGCCAGCAGCCATCAGCTCGTGGATAACCCGGGATGCAATGAGGTGAGGGGACATGGGCACAGCTGGAGCAGCTGGACAGACCTCTCTGTGCTTCAGCTAAGCTGTTTGTACACGTTTTATGAAATCCAGCAAGTTGTTTGGTACCTGTGGCATTGCTTAGGAATGGTTATCTTGGTGATCAGTGACTTATCAGAGCTCACAGAGTTTTGTCATATCTGTTGGGCGCTGGCAGAGGTTTGTCTCTTTTGCATGACTGGCTAAAAGTAAGGATTTCCTTCAAAATCAAAAGTTGTGGCACAGTGATGTGCCCCATACTGGTCACTGTGAAGAATGTTAACTCCACTCTCAGCCAAAACCAGCACAGCTGTGTAGCCCACAACTTGCAAGCAAGTCAGCTCTGAAGTTCCTTGTTCTGGAGTAGGTACAGAAAAGGCTTTGCTTCTCTAGAGTAACACAGCCAGGACTGCAGGATTCTGGTGAAAATGGTCTAGAAAGTAAGACAGTGGCTCATACCTTGTGGAGGCACAAGACAGTGGGACTGATGGGTTCAGTTCTCCCTTTAGGTCAACTCAGTGAACTGCAACACCAGCTGGAAGATCGTGCTCTTCATGAAATGGAGCGACAACAAGGACGACATCCTCAAAGGGGTGAGACCCAGGGCCCTGCCTGCCTGTAACCCCCTCCCCGGGGGTGCTGCCCCTGCTGACCCTGCTGCCTTGGCAGGGGGACGTGGTGAGGCTGTTCCACGCGGAGCAGGAGAAGTTCCTGACGTGTGATGAGCACAGGAAGAAGCAGCACGTGTTCCTCAGGACCACGGGCAGACAGTCGGCCACGTCTGCCACCAGCTCCAAGGCCCTGTGGGAAGTGGAGGTGAGGGCTGTAACCCAGGCTGGGGGTGGCTTTGTAGGAACAATTACTGCTGCTCTTTAAAAGCACTGCATCTGGAATTCTTTTTTTAGGTAGAAGTCTTCCCAATGTTCTAAGTTTAAATTAAAATTCCTTTGCTGGCTGTGGTCTCTGTGCACAGTCACAATGGAGTTCTGCTCTCTGATGGTGCAGCACAGAGCTCTCAAGTTCAGGTGCTTGACAATTCAGAAAAGAGGGACAGAGAAACATCTATGAAGTCATTTTCTTACCAGTCACTGAAGTTTAACACCAGCTTATAATTTCCACTGTCCCGCTGAGTGTACTGAACGCTCTATTTTTGGTGTGGAATAATGTGATTATGCATATCCTCATTTGATAGGAGGCTGCAACCCTTTGCTGGTCTGTCTGAACTGGCTTTTTTTTTCTCTACTTGGCTTTTAAACAGAGTGACTAACACCTTGGCCAGCTCTGGCTTCTTAAAATATCCTCAGTCTATTGGTGTTATTAGAGTTGGTTTATGATTTTAAATGTGAGCTGCGTGTAAGAATCAAAAAATTAATTGTAATGGTGGGTAGGTGGTGTTTATATTCTCCTTCCAGAAGTATCTGCTTTGACATTCAGCTTCTCCTGTATTTGAAATGAAAGC
>NW_016692007.1:0-3395 GCF_001604755.1 Lepidothrix coronata | reverse complement strand
TATTGCAAAGGCGATTTTCTTGTCACCATGGAGACTTTGTTATCACATATGACAGTTTAGTGATTGTAATGCTTTAATTTTAAGCTGACTATATTAATCTTTCGGTAAAATGAAAATGAATGCGGTAAAGAGTTTGTTTGCTTAAGATGGAAATTCACATAAATAGGTGCATGCTGTTCTTACAGTCTGTATAGTACAGTGAGCTTAGGAAAGCAGTGTTAGGTAATAAATAATTACTTGGTGTGTAACACTTCGGAATGGCAAAACAGTATAAGGTACTGAATTCACTGGACGTACACAAAAAGCTTGTACTTAGTCTGAAGAAAATAAATCAAAATAAGTAGTCATAACAGTGAAATATTTATATAAACAGATTCCTTTTCCCACTAAATGTACAAGGTGTCCTCTGAAGTTTGTTGTTCTTGTCACTGTAGTAAGACTTGTTCTGGATGATGATGTTTAGGTGTAGGACTGTCTATCTACAGTTGCACCTCCACCTTAATCTAGCTTCCCTCTCCATCTTGCAGAGTTGTTCTGTCAAAACTGTCAAAGGGGTTAGTATAAGCATGGCTAGTGGCTGCTCAGGTTAGCTAAGCAGGCTGTCATGGTTTGCACAAGGTATGCAAGATACAGGGCAGTGGTTTCATACTAGCTATGCTGTTAACTAACCTTGGACACAGCATCTGAGTGACAGGGAGCCCATTCCACATTCCAGAAGGTTTTTTGGGATTGTTCAAAAAATTGTGAGTGTTTTGTGAAGTGAGAACTGCATGAATTATGCTAAGACAATAGTGATATTTACTACACTGGCATTTGGCTTTGCAGAAAAGAAAGAGTACTTCAGCTTTTCTGCTGGAGCATAGAAATACTGTTATACATGCTTTCTGTATAGACACGTGTCTTCTGCTCAAGAAATCAATGATTCTTAACCTTCTGTTTCCAGTGGAAACAATGTGGAGTTTAAAGAGGTAGCTTGCATAATGTTCTGATGAGCTGAATTTCCAGTAATTTCTCTTTGTTAACACTGTCTGTATCTTTTGCTCAATTATTGCTTAATCTTAATTTTAAAAACATCAGTACAAACCTTGTGCATTCATCATTTGTTTAATTTCATCATCAACTTGAGAGAAGATAGAAGCACAATAAAAATTTCTATTTAACAATAATTCAGAACAAGGTCTCTTTGGTTTTTTTCTGTCTCCTGTTAAGTTAGGCTTTAACGAACCTTTTGGAGGTTATTTGTGACCATTTTGATGAAGAGGTTAAATGTTTCAGAAAATAGGCTGTTTCTGTCTTCATATAGCCAAGTATTGGGTTGTTGTCTGGAATAACAAGTGAGAAATATGCTTTGACAGTCACTTATATGTCAAACTTCCTCAAAGTCCTAACGTAATACAGTTGCAAGTTTTGGAGAGATTACAATAGTAAGGAAGTAGTAGCTCTAAAGCATACTAATAATATTTGCTCTTGACTCTCAGATGAATGACCATGTGTTTGTCTGGTCAAGCACCCTGAAATAGCTTCCCAGGTAATACTAGTCAATCACTGTGCTGCTGTCTTTCTCAAATAACTTGATATCTTGCAACTGTGATGACCCACTGAAACTAGAAAAGTGAACTGTGCTGAAACATTGAAAAGAAACACTGTGCCGGAGGGTTAGAGCAGGTGCTTTGTTTTAAAATATTCTCACTTTCTTACTATCTGAATATATCTTCCTTAACTCAAGCCTCACAGATTAATACTGATTTTTTTTCAGTATTTTGATTAGTTTTCCTGAATTTTACAAAAAAGGTAAAGGCTATGAATTAAGGGTTTTCTATTGGATGAAAACATAATTTTATTATGCTCACCTATGGAACTGTCAAGAAAAACTCCCCACACCCCACAGTGTTAGCAAAAATCATGAATTCAGAATCTTAAATCTGAAGTTTCTAAGTAACAGCATTTAGTGATGGGAGAATGTGAGAAGATTCTGAGGGAGGTACTGGAAGTGGTTGTACAGTTCATAGAGCTAAGTAGGAGATCCACAGCTATCCAAGTGACATGTTCTGGCTTGGAAATGGAGAACAGCTGGGTGGTAGCCAGACTACCGAAGATCATCTGGACCTTACTATACCAAAGAAATATACCATCCCTCTAATTTTGCATGTACTTGAAGATTTTACCATCCTGGGTAGGTTCTAAACAATTGGGTATGTTGGGTTTTGTGTTTCTTTTTTTTTTCTTTTAAAGAGCTTAATTGAAACAAGTAGGAAATATTTTAAGTTCATTTCTAAATATGACAATTGTGTAATCATGACAGATAATTTGCCAGATAAATTTTTTTGGTATTTTTGATATTTCCCACACTCAGTTTCATCTCGACCTCCCATCTCCCCCACCCATTTTTCCTACCCTTTGTGCATCCTCAAAAGAATAGAAATACTTTGTCCTATCAACCAGCAAATTCACTTTATTATTTGTGTCTGACAATGTTTCCACTGAGGAGTGTGGGTGTAAGTGCTTATTTTGTCAATAGAATAAACAGTTCTCTTTATTTCCATTATTCTACCTTATGAACAGTGGATTCTGACATGCTCACTATATTTCGTCTGGGATAACCTTACAGAGGATTTAAATGCCTTATTTTCAGGGATTCTCTTGTTTCAAACTGCTATTGTTTCATCAGTAATCCAGTTACCACCATATTATTTTGTATAACAGGTATAGAAATCAGTTATTTAAAGACAATAGGGTGCATAGTGACATGAGTAATTATCAAGGCAATGTTCCTTGTGACTAAAGCAATGAAAGAAAAGAACAAATCCTGTTGAGTTGTTAGTGCTTTTCTTGCTGTTAAATATATTTTTATCTTGTGGTAGTCCACTGAGACTAAGAATACAGGAGTTCATGAAAACAGATAAGTGTGTGCTTACAGGCAAGAAACAACACTTTGGCTAAACCTTGCCTTTCAAGATAGATGAATCCATGTTTTGGGATGTCAAACACCATATATGAGAAAGAATTCTCGGTGAATTATTTAGTCATAGTGCAAAATTTCTTGATTAACATGCCTGTACATGGATTTCCATGGGTACTATGTAATGGCATAGCAAAAAATAGAGTTCTAAGATGCCAGTTTGACTCATATAATCCATTAGGTTTTAAAAAAAGAAACTACAAAGGCTTTTTATAGTAGATTTGTGTTCCTAAAGTGTCATTTAGTGTCCTTCTAATGTCTTAGAGATACTGTCATCTCCTAGGAATAAACTTACCATTCATGTCATAATTTAATTCTGACAAAGCAGTGCTTTTAAAAAACTTCATTCTGAGATTATAAAGGTTTCACTTCAAGTATATCCTGCAACAATATAACCCTGTAGAAGCATTTGAACTAGCAATGAATATCGATTATT
>NW_016692006.1:0-3395 GCF_001604755.1 Lepidothrix coronata | reverse complement strand
AGTGCTATCAGTTCCTGACTATCTGCAGCAGAGAGGTTTGTGTAAACTGCTGCTGCTGCATTTCCAGACTGTCTCACGGTCACCAGTTCCTGCTCAGCTCTTCCTGTCAGACGGGTTTGTCTGACTTCCTCCAGGGATGGGTGAAGGTGGTGGAATGGGTCTCAGGACTGGCACCTACAGGAGATTCTGCCCTGGCACCGGTGATGCCCATGGCTTGTTCCTACTTTGTCAGGCTGGGGGTTTACGTGGTTTGCCTTGCTGATGGTCATGCTACCATTCAGGGAACTCACGTGCTTGATCCATGCAGGGTGGAAAATCCCCAGTCCTGACGATCCATGACTGATGCAAGGCTTGGGCAGCTCATAGCAGTGGTAATGTTGCACCATCCCCAGCAGAGTCATGATCTCAGCCTTTCACTGCCAGCCCTTGTGTGCTGTCTGCCACCTCTTTGCAGGGACCACTGTCAAAGACATGACAGTCCCTGCATCCCTGACTCTCCTTACATGCTTGACACCCACAGAGACCATGGCACTGCTGCCCAACACCAGCTCAAGCACTGCAGCCACCCTCCCTCCCTCCAGTCCTGCAACCTCCACCTCAGAGATGCCAATGGATGCCTTCACACCCAGTGCTGCTGCACCTCAGGGGAGCAGCCTGGAAGCCTCCAGCATCACCACAGCACAGGAGAGGGGCAGCACAGCCCACAGCACTACTGGATCACCTGGGCTGGGGCTCACCACTGGCACACCAACAGGGGTGGGGCTCACCACTGGCACCCCAACTTCAACCTCCATGGCCATAACACCCAACTGTCCCAAGGCAACCAATGTCACCTCTGTGGGGACCAGCACAGCCCTGGCTTTCAGCTCATTTGGAGCTGAAATGAGCACGCTGCCTCCCCCCACCTCTACTCTTCTCTCCTCCACCTGGGTGGGCACCACACTTGGCACCAGCACCCACCAAGGGTCAGCCATGACCACGCTGCTTGGCAGCACATCCCCAGGGAGTGCCAGCACCTCTTCTCCCACCACACCAGCACTGACAGACACTTCAAACAAGCCCTTGACAACCCCATCAGACACCACAGCCTCCCTCATTACTAGCACAGTGGCCGCCAAGAGCACCCCTGCCCCCAGCCAGCCAGTCGGGACCACGGCCAGGACCACCCTTGGTACCTCCACCCTGACAGCACCTGAGACTACCAGTGCCACTGCAGGTGAGTGCAGCCATGGGGCACCTGGGGGACAGGATCAGGGTGGCAAATCCCCATGGGATCTCCCATCCTGCTCAGCCAGGCCCCTGGCTCCTTCCCCACAGCCCAGCCCATGGCCTGGCTCCAGCCCTGTGGGGGCTACTTGGTCTCTAGGCTCTTCAGGCCAGTGGATGGTCCTATGCTGGACTGTGACTGTGCCTTGGTGGGACTGTGCCTAGCAGTGTGACTGTACCATGGTCTGACAGTTCCTGGTGGTGTGGCTGTACCTCAATGGTGTGGCTGTACTGCAGCAGTGTGGCTGTACTGTGGCTGTGCCGTGGCTGTGTGGCTGTGCCCCTGGCAGTGAGCCTGCACCTTGTCAGTGAGACTGTATGTACCCTGTACCTCAAGGAATGGGCCTGTACCCCAGCAGTCCCCTTACCATGGGACTTCAAATGTGCCCTGGTGACACCCCACTCCATGCACATCAACCAGAGCAGGGAGACTGTGCCCTATCCCAGTACCCCTGGCTGTGCACGGTACCACGATGTCCCTGGTGTCCCTGTACCCCAGGAGAGCAACTGTGTCTTCACAGAGTACCTGCACCCTGACCTAATGCCCACAGTGTGAGAGCACCTCATCAGAGTGCCTGTACTCTGGTGATGGCCTCTGTGTGCCTGTGCCCCAGCAGTGCCCCCATGTACCTGTACAGCAGCAGGGCAGATGTGCTCTGACAATCCTCCAGCATGCCTTGCCTTCCTGCCTGCGGAATGCCTGTACCTGGCCCAGTGCCTGCAGGGACCTCTGACTGGTCTTGTCCCTGACCCTGAGAAGAAGGAAGCTCCAGCTGTGAGCAGTATACTTCAGCTGTGATACGCTGTGACACGGGGAAGTGATGCCTGTACAGACAACCCAGGGGACAAACCCTCAGCCTGGAGCACGCCCTTCCTGAGTCCTGCCTGTTCTCTCGGCCAGTTCCTCACACTCAGGCAGAGCTGGCTGTTGTCTCCCGAGGGCGTTGGTGCTGGGAGCCACCACCAAACATCACCCCTGTGGCGAAGCACAGGGACGGTTCCAGGTAGCCTGGCTACTTCCCTGGACTTTTTTCCATTGTCACGCTCTCCTCAGCAGGCAGAGGACGGCACAGTCCTGGGCTGCAGGGACCAGGTCTGTCATAGTAGTGGCCTTGCTGACCTGCCCTGCCCACTGCTTGTGGCTCCTCTGGGTCCAGCCGTGCAGTTGATGTCTGACCTGGAAACCCCAGTGCTGGGGCTGTGGGGAGCACTCAGAGCTGTGCCTGCGGGGTGTAACAGTTCCTGCTCACCTGGACATGGCTGGGCAGAGAGGGGGGCTGCCCCTGCTCTTGCCCCTGCTGCTGCTGCTGTTGCTGAGCCTCACCTGCCTCGCCGTGCTGCACCTTGCTCTGGGTAAGGGCTGAGTGGGATGTGGTGCTCTCCACGGGGTGGGTGGTGAGTGGGGAGCATCATTCCCCAGGGTGGTGAGGAATGATCCTGCATCTGTGGGGTGGGGGGTGAAATGCTGCAGGTGCTGTTTGATAAATGGGAAGCAGAGGTGGACTTCTGGCTTCTCCTTTGTGTGAGGATGAGGCCCTTCAATGCAGACACTCACCTGGTGTGGGCTGGGATCAGACCTTTGCCCTTCTCTACATTGTTATTTAAGCAGCTGCTGTGTGCAGGGAGGGAGTGGCTGCCGGGGGCTTTGGAAGTTTCTGCCTGGGTTGGCTGAAAGCAGATGGCGGCTTGTGGCTCCGTTTTCCCTTCTCATGTAAGCAGAGCCCCAGACTCATTGTGTTTCTGCTGGGAACACTGGGGAATCCAGTCTGGCGTCCCAAAGCCGACACCTCACAGACACCCCTTGACAAAGGGTCAGGCAGCCAGGCTGTCCTGTGCATCCTTTGGAGAAGGTTACAGATCCCTGGGCTTTGCTTGGGGACGGCACACTGCCCTGGCACAGGGTCTGGGTGGGAAGAGAGGATGTCCCTCCTCTGTCTCACAACCCCCTGGCAGTTTCATGGGTCACAGCACGTCTCTAACGGCTCGCCCTGAGCTGCAAGCTGGGATTTGTTCCTTTGTGGGGCTGCTTCCCCCGTTGCCATTATTTACACCCAGTGCTATCAGTTCCTGACTATCTGCAGCAGAGAGGTTTGTGTAAACTGCTGCTGCTGCATTTCCAGACTGTCTCA
>NW_016692005.1:0-3403 GCF_001604755.1 Lepidothrix coronata | reverse complement strand
AAAAAAAAAAAAAAAAAGAGAAAAGAAAAAAAGAGGAAAAAAAAAAAAGCCACGAACCAGAGCAAGTCACCTGAAGCTCTCTGCACACTGGTGTCCTGTGAAGAACTCTTCCTCTCTTCACTTCACCCTGCGCTCATGTGCACCCAGCCCTTGCTAAACACCTTTTTTCCTGTCCCTTCCTTCATGCAACATTGCCCTTGCTGGCCTGAACTAAAGCTGTGTCAACTCTACTGAAAGCCTACTTTTCTTTTTTTTTTAAATCCTCTTCCTCTCCCCCTCAATTCAATCAGGTGTCTTTCTCTTTCTCCTGTGTATGCCTGTGTGCGTGCGTGCGTGCATGTGTGGCTCTCGCTCCGTCTTCACTCTTTCTCTCTTTCTCTTCCTCTCTCTAAGCATGCAAAATGAACAGTCCATGTGTACATATGCTCATCTGCTGTAGATAATGTCCTGCCTTGTAAGTGTGAGACAAGATGCAGAGAGATCACTCAGGCAGAGAAGAGGGGTGAGGAGAGAGGGGCAGTTGCAACACAGATTCCAGTGGTGTCCTCTCTCCAGCATCCTCACTGGCTTTTTAACTTCTGGCCACCTTGCTTGCAAGAGTCAGTCTGCACCCTTGTCTACCCTTTTTTTCTCTCCCACCTGCAACCTGTCTGGCTCTCAGCCTCTAAGTACCAGCATAGCAGCCCTGCTATGCATGAGTGCTCGCACACATGCATGGGGGTGTGCACTCATGTGCAATTGTCCAAACGAGCAGAAGAAACCAGGACTGGCCTACAGCACTATGGACTGAAGAGTGCAGCCACCCATTCCTCCTGGGAATGGGAGACTGAGCTGGTGGGATGTGAGTGATGAGACCTTGGACATTACCAAGCAGCCATTCCTTTTAGGTATAGTGTGTGCATAGAAGCAATGCCTCAACATGAAAACAGCAATCTGGTCATTCCTAACCATTTTGGTAGTCATGCAAAAATAGAGCCAATACTCTTTTTTGTTGTTTTGTTGTTTTCATTCTTACTGTCCTCCCTGGTATAAAAGGAAATGTAGGCTGTGTGAGAGGGTGAGTGTGCGTGTGCATGTTTGTGTGCTGTACACCACTGCTACTACAAAACTCTCTGCAAATTCCACATTTGAAACAAATTGGGTCAGAAAATGTCCAAGACCTGTGAATGGAAGAAGTAAAACAAATCTCAGGTCCCAAATCCTGGGCTTATAAAGAAGGAGCTTAAAGTGGTTCAGCAAAGAAGTGGGCAGCACAATTCCCCTTTTCTCTTTTCTCATCTCAAGGGTGCTGGTCTTGCTGGAGAGTGCTGTTGCCTGCCATCACACTTCCCATGGCAGAACCACATGCAAAGGTGCCAACAGAAGATGCTTTGTGGCTCCCAAGTGAGGAGAAGGAGAGAACAGGCTGTTAGAAACAGGGCTGAGAAAATGCTGAGTGGTGGCTGGAAGTTGCCACACCAGCACAAGGTCTGCTGCAGGGGGAGAGGGCAAGACAACAGTCATACTCTCCAGTGGCTGCAGTGCATGTGTGTGGGCAGGGGCAGTGGGGAGAAGACTCCTGTGTCTCCTGGCCAGTCACAAGCCCTAGTATCCACCAGCAGCAAAGATGATGAAACACGGTGTTTATCAGGTAGCCACTTGCTTTTCTGGGGAGAGAGATGTGCAGGAAGAACTTGAGTTAGCCCGCACAAGTCGAGTGACCATCCCATGACAGTACAGCTCAGCACCACTGAGCTTCCAAGCACAAGCCAGCTTGCTTTTCTGTCTTTGCCCTGCAAGTTGGCACAGTAGCAGCACGTCAGGCAGTCACGGTCACACGCTCTTGAAAGCAAGGGGAAAATTGCTTGGCCTTGCCACTCTCCAGTGTGCTGGAGAGGATACCCACCGGGTGGTCCCCTGCCAGGAAGGAAAGTGGGAAATTGCTGCCTGCAAACCCGTCCCCATCTTTGCTTGAGTGGGGCACAGTCTGATGAGGTTTCTCCCTGCTGCTCACCCTGATGCTTTCGCCTTGCACTGCGGCACTGCTGACCCTGCCCCCTCGCTGCTGAGCTCAGCTGTTTCAGGCAGCAGCAGGCACGCAATTAAGCAGGCAGTCAAGGGCTCCTCACAGGCAGCCAGAATGAGCGAGGAAATTTATTGAAGACACAGGAGGCTGAAGTTTGGGCGTTACAAGAGTTGCTGCAGAGCTACTGTGGGATTGCATGGTGGTAAATTATGCTCCTCCAGACCCCAAAGCCATACCTGGAGGTGTTTGTGCTTTGGTGCAAGAGGGGAAAGCCGGGCAACTGGTGCTTGAAATCCACTCAAGGCATCCACGGATGGCTCCCCTCTTCCAAGATAGGGCAGTCGTTGGTGGGACTTGGGCATCTCCTTTGGAGACTGGTGTGCCTGTGGCGGCCCAGGAAGAAAATGCCCTGTATCCTTCAGAGCATTCAGACATCCCAGTCCTTGTACCTACCCTTAAGGAGCGTTGTGTAATTCGGTGTCTTAGTAACATATCCAGATTTCCTGCTGCGACAGGGCTCCTCTTTCCCCTGGTCCAACCACGAGCTGATGCTGTTTCTAGAAGCCAGATCTGGGAACTGCACCCTTTCGAGCACACTGACACAAGGGAAAACACCACATTGCTCATTCTTGGGGCTGTACCTATGCCTGGATTTATTGTTGCAGGCTTGGTGTGAAAGGTGGGCAGCCTGCTGTGTCCTGCTGTCACAGGCTATTCCTAAAGGCTGGGTAGGCCCACTTTAGGTTCTTTGATGTCAGCCTGGTTGCTGTTGTAGCGTCTGTCCCATGTGTTGTCCTCTGCATGTGTTTTTTTTTCACTGTGGGATCACTCCTAGGCACTGGGATCACACACATCAGAACCCTATGGTGTGGTGGTGGTCACAAGTCCTGATACTTCATTGTCTCACACCTGTTTTGGTTTGAAGGAGTTTTGAGGGGATATTTTTTAGATGTCAAGGCACAGAGGCTTATGGTTAAAGGGAAATATCTCACTAAAAGCAGGACATCCATTTTTTGAAGCCACCTGCCTGTTAGCTGGGGGAAATGGACACAGCCCCGGTGCTGTGTGTGAGGGATGTGGTCTTTCATGCAGGCCCTTGGCAGATCTTTGCCTCTGTTGCATGGCCGTGAAATAGGGTTAAAGCCAATTATTTGCAGACCTGTCTGAGACAAGCCACCAATAACAAGTATGCCTGTTGTCTGCAGCAGTGCTGGGAACCCCGCTCCTGGCAATGTCTGTTCCTAGTAGGGGTGGGAGTGTCGTGGGTAGGCTGGAGCTTGATTTACTCCTAGAATCTAATCCTGTGAGCTGCAGTGTGCATCACAGGATGCTGTAAACATCCTCCAATTTCTCCTGAACTCGGGCAGCGATTGCTCAAAGCATATGTCAAGTGGTGAG
>NW_016692004.1:0-3404 GCF_001604755.1 Lepidothrix coronata | reverse complement strand
GTCTCACCTAAAAAATCCACTGCGCAGGCTCGAAGGGTTAATGACCTTTCCCAAATCTTCGCTCGCGAAGACTGGCCATTATATTATACGCTTGCATCCATGTGATGCGAAAACCACCTCTGCAGCACAGTCAATGTCTCAAATTTAGGTCGGGCTAGACTGAGCTAACTATAGCAACAAGTTCAACACAAGGTTGAAATGCCTTTCCTGGAAGCTTGGGAAACTCTTGGCAGGTACCTCACACTACTGCACTCTTGGCCAAGCCAGATAATTTAAAGTTAACTCAGGTATGCCCTGGTGCACAGTCATAGTAGCGACTATGCAAGAGTAGAAAAACCCTAGATTTAAATCTTTGGTGGTCCAATTCCCTACTGTTTTGTATTTTCTTACTACATCACCGACGAAGAATTATTACAAAACATTTCACTACTACTTGAAAGCATTTAATATATAATATACATGTACACACAATTCATGTGCAACAAAGCTTTATGTACCTACTATAAAGATTCAACGGAAGCTGAAATTAAATGCAAAAGCTCTAATACAGATCTCTGAGAGGTTTTACATCAGTTTTCCATTGATATCAGTGTATTATTCCCAATTTACATCAGTGTAAGGATGGACAAATATAGGCCCAAGGATTATGAAGAGACCAAGTCCACAAAAGAGGAAAAGAGCAAATTTTATAAACATAGGACTCCTTTAAGCTGCCTATATAATACCTGAATTTGCAGCACTACACCTCATATATTGCTGCATTTATTTCTATTATTTCTATTTCTATTATTTCTATTATGTTTTTAACCAAACAAAATTTGTCTGATTAAATTAAACTAGAAGTTTGAAGACTAAAATCTGTCAGAACAGTCCTGAGAAAAAGTTATTCAGAGTTTGTGTTTCACAAGCAATTTGAAATTTGCCCTTGATCATCTTTAGTATTGTTTTTTTGTTGAACTCTACCCTAAATTCTAAACTCAGAGCTTTATAAATTTTACAGAAAGTTTTAGTCTATGTAGTGTCATTGTCAGTTCTGTCAGACTACAACATTTCTGTCTTCACATACAGAACAGAAAAGCTGGCAGCTGCCTCTCATACAGTAAAATCCAGGAAATTACTACCGTAAGGAAGTATATTGAAATAGAAAGTGAATATTTCAATGTCAATTTAATCCAAAATTGCATAGAAGGACATTTTTCATCATCACTAGAACATACTACTAGAGCTTTTGGAATCTTACTTAGTGCTCTTTCTACTGACTACCATAATGTGTCCCACAACCCTTTTCTTGCCTTATACCAAGGCAAAAATGAAACAGAAAAAGTGACATATTCAGTGCTGTCATTTTGTGCTTTCCACAAATATACAAAATTGTTGTGAGTAGCAGAAGTTTCACTCAGTAACTCAACTGAGCATCGTAGTTTATTTGTACTAAAAGTACAAAGATATTATACTTTTATACTCAGTGAATTTTCAATCAATTCCCTGCAGCTGTTATTTCCAGCATCTTTGGTTATGCCTACTAAGAACATTAATTGAGATTCTATACAGCAAATGTTTTCACATAGTAAACATTTGGCTCAACATTTTACGTATGGTGAACTAGTTTCAAATAACAAATATTTATATAACAAGAACAAAAAACTGTTCACAAGCATTCTTCTAATTGTAGGCAAGAGCATTTGTCTCATACTATACATTATGAATTATTCTCATGTTATATACATACAGGTATTAAAGTTTGTCCTCAACTAGTAGCCCAGGCCTGAATTTGCAGTGCAAGTTTCTCCTCTTAACAGACAAGCTGTACAGTAAATAATGACCCTAAACATCAGAAAAAAAAAATATCTCCAGCCTTAGGTCTGGAAGCCACATCTTATTACAGCATCACAAAAGATAAACTAAGACCAGATTTTAATCTGAAATTCAATATGGCCTGAGAAGATTTACTTCACATTTGGAGACTCCAATTAAGCATTAGATAGGACAAAACCATTAACAGACACCCTTCCATGATCAGTTTAAGGAATGAAACATCTACCTGTAAACCGTGTCAAGTGGTATTAGCAACAGGATATATTCTGGGTCTTTCTTTCTGGTTGCTATTCATTCATATTTTGCATCCAAAACAGAGATTGTGTGAAGAAGAATTTTGTTATTGAAATTTGACTGCCCCACACACTAGTCAGTAATGTTTCACCTTTTCTCAAAAGTTTTTTGACCTTATGTCAAAAACTGATATATATCATGAAAAATTAGACTTATGAGACCTCAACATTTCACTGAGTATTGGCATATGATGTGTGTCATCCTAATTATGTCCTATTCTATGGCTCCATTCTGCAGGTTTTCCATGTAGTGCCAGATACTTCTCGAAGCGATGATGCTGCCAAAACACGTGGGATTACTTACCTAAGAAATGCAGTGCTTGAAAGAAAAGTACTGAGATACATTACGCCCAGAGAGACGAACAAGGCATACATGATACATGCTACAATAAGATGAAAAAGGTTTGCAGAAGTGAAGAACAGATGCTGCTCACTGTCCCAGAAGACACAGCTCCCATGCCCATGGGAGGGAGCACCTTGGCCTCTGCATCACCCTCCATTCTCTAACGCTCTCCCAGGCCTCCTGGGCTGACGCGTTTCTTTGCACATCGAGAAAGGGATTAATGATATCACCCCTAGACTATGAACTCTTCAGCTAAATGCCTAGCACACAAGGTAAATGAAATATTTGCTTTTACATTTGCTTCCATGTAACAGCTTTCACTTCTCTTTTCCAGCAGTTAAATATCTCCCAGGCAACATTTTTGTCGCAAAACCCTGGGAGAAAAACAGAAGGTATGCTTAGCTCTAAAGCTAGGTCTATCTGTGCAGCAGATCATCACGACCCCATGAAGTTTCTCTTAGAGAATTTGCTCTAACTAAAAGAAAGAAAAAAAAAAATCCCTGTTCTCACCTTGCAATAACCTTGTAACACAGTCTGACGCTCCACACTTCCCGATCACAGCCTGCCATCTGGACTTTTGTCTTCCTCTGAGTTCAGTCCCGGTCCTGGGCCACCTCACAGTTGTTAATTAGTGGCACTGTCTACATGCAAAATACCCTGCCCATCATCATTTATATTATAAATGCCTTTTCCCCCCTGACTCTCTGCTATGTTCCTGCTGTTAAATGTCCTTAATTCAAATTCTTTATGCTAGGTTTTGCCTTTAATAATACTCCAATGAAAAACAATTTTAAAGCAATCCATACTGTCAGTGGTCCCCTCAAGCAAATGTGTTTCCTCTTTCATGTGTAGGTTAAGAAGTTTAAATTGAGTAATAAAAAAATACATTAAATTAAAAAAAAAAAAAAAAAAAAACAAAAACCAAGAAATGCTTAAGGTCAACCATTGAACAA
>NW_016692003.1:0-3406 GCF_001604755.1 Lepidothrix coronata | reverse complement strand
GGTGTGACTGTGGGGGTACCCGGTGTGACTGTGGGGGTACCCGGTGTGACGGGGGGGTACCCGTGTGACTGTGGGGGTACCCGGTGTGACTGTGGGGGTACCGGTGTGACTGTGGGGGTACCCGGTGTGACTGTGGGGGGTACCCGGTGTGACTGTGGGGGTACCCGGTGTGACGGGGGGGTACCCGGTGTGACTGTGGGGTCGGTGCCCGCGGCGCGGCTGCCACCTGGTGACCGTGGGCGGAGCAGCGCCCGCCTGAGCGAGCTCTTTGTTCTAAAGTGATGCCGGGCAAGAACGTTTTCTTTCCCCTCTGCCATTCCTTTGTGTCTGCATTGTACCTGCCCTCTCCCTGCTGTGGGGTGTCCGTCCATCCTTCTGTCCGTTCCAAAGGTGAGGAAGCAGCAGCTCAGAGGAACAACTGCAACAAACGCTGTTTGTCAGCCACTTAATTCCAAACAGCACAGTGTGGGCTGGTTGTTTTCCTCCCAAGAACCACAGAGAGGAGTGAACTGTAACATGCTGCTTCTGCCCTTCTGTCACTTCTTTTTCCGTGCAGAATTCAAACCGAGCTACGTCCGGAATCGCTCCGTCCGTTCCGTGTCTGTGGAGCTGGCTGGAGCTGTTTATAACCTGGGATTAGAGGATGGATACCAGCCCATCTTCCCAAGGAACATCTCCAAGCGTCACAAGGTGCAGAGGGCTGTTCTCCGTGAGGAGGAGGACAGAGACATGGGGGAGTACAGTGGCACTGGTGGCATTGCAGAGTACACAGCCCCTAACCTGATCAAAGTGACCCACAGGTGAGTGCTCGGGGCAGAGCTGGAAAAGATTTTGCTGCTTAAGTGGCTGCTTTACATAGATGGGTGGGTTAAAGTGTGCTAAGCATATTGGACACCCAGTCTAGCTTCACTAAAACTCATATTCCAACCTGTACAACAGCCTTTGGTTCTGCTGTGGTTTTGTGAGAAGAGCTGCAGCAGTGCTTTTGTGTGTCCTGCACTGGGGAGAGACAGCAGTCACAGATCAGGGCATTTTCCAGAGATGCAACAGTTTGCAACAGTTATGTGACACCTGTGTGAAAACAGGAGAGGACTCACCCCTGGAAATCAGTGTGACCTGGCCTGGCTGGCGGCCAAAGGCTCTGACTGGAGTGTGAACTGGTTTTGGGTTTCTGGTTGCTTTGTGCAAGCTTTCTGTAACCAGTGCCAGGAAAGGGAAATCTATATTATGAATGAAGTTGGAGGGACCTGGAGCCTTGGGAAATGGAACATACTGGGAGAGAGGGAAGGCAATTGTCTGAGCACTCCAGTGGCTAAAAATAATTTCCTCAGGGAAATTTCCTGGGGACTGATGGTGTCTTTTCAACTGTACTTTAATGAGTTTAATCACCATTTCCGCTTGTGAATTATCAGGAAAGCCACCAATCATTATTGACTGTCATTAAATTGTCATTAAATTGTTTAATGACTAACTCATGTAAACATGCGGGAGCCAATTAGCTGCTCTTGGTATCTGTGTTTTCCATTTGACTTCTGTCCACAGAAGTGAGTTAGAGACTTGCCAGCAGGAGGAAAGGTATCTAGGTTGGCATCAGAGAATTGTCCTCTTAACCCAGCTCTCATGAATGTTCAGGACTCATAAATCACCATTTGTGCTTTTCTTCTGGAACAAATTTAATTGATTTTTTTGCTGCCTTACTGGGTGAATCCCAAATTCATACAAGGAACTGTCAGGAAGGTTGTGCATTATTCATGAGGAGTCCCCAGGAACACTAGCAGAAAAGAAGGCAGTGGGACAACATGCATGAGGTGGTTTAAAGAAAATAAAGGAGTAAATAAAGGAGCTTTAATTTAAACAGGCATTCAGAAATGACTGTGTGGTATTTGACCCTTAATGAACTTCTCAGGTAAATCTGTCAGGTGGTGATTTTTGTTTGCTTGTTTATTAAAGAATTTTAAAAACCGGATTTTACTAGAAGTTAGTGAAACATAAGGGCTTAATATTGTCAGAGGGTATTTTGCCTTTGAAGTCAGGGCTCAAAATTGTATCCCTTTTGTAGAAAACAGCAAAATTTCTTTGTATCTGTTTTGTTCTGCTGTTTTTTTTTTCCCTTTTCTTTATGGTGTGGTAATACATCTTATATTGAAGTACTTTATCATTGCCCCTACCCCTGCATCACTTAGTTATGCACTGGGAAACTGCTTCTGAGTAATGCCTTCAGTGCTTGCTAGTTAGTAGAGATTTATTTAGACAGTCTAATGAATAAGCAAGAACTCTGTGCAGCACAATTTACATACAGAAATTAAGCAGTCAACAGGTTCTGCTTGATAGAAATAGTCTCCTTGAATTCTTCTGCTTCTTTAAAATTCCCATGGCAACTCAAAGCCAGACTTCTTTCCTGGCTCAGAACATGCTTGTGTTCTCTGGAGTGAATATTGGGTTTTGAATTCTGCATGTCATTTGCAATCCATGGTCTCATTTGTCCTGGAGCTGTGTTATTAAAAGCTGCTGCTTGCCTTGCTCTGTGTGTGTATCCCCTGTAACCAACACTGTTTGCTTTTCCGTGCCAAGGTGTTACATCCTGGAGAATGACACTGTTCAGTGTGACACAGATCTGTACAGGTCACTGCAGGCTTGGAAGGACCATAAACTTCATATTGACCACGAGGTCAGTGCTGTTTTCAGAGTGTGTTTTCAGCAGGGTTTTCTGTGGGCTGATAGGATCGTGCTGACTGTGTGTGTCTGTCTGTCTGCCTCTGGGTGTCTTTGTCCCTCTCTGGAACCTTTTGAACTTGCTGGCTGATTTCTGAACAGACATTTCAGAGATAATTAAGTCAGTACAAGTTTGTGAAGACAGGATGCTGAGTGAAGGAGAGAACTGCAACTGAGGGCACAGCTGAGAGGTGTCATATGCCTTATGAGATAAATAAGACTTGTAAGTGTCTCCATCCTGGGAAAAAAATGAATCTGGATCTTTCTAACCTTTTAATAGCCCTGCTCTGCCAATGTACCTCTCAAAAACAGGATTTCAACATCAAATGTAAGACCAAGGAAAAGTGAGGTCCATTAGTTTGGTGCTTCTGGGATTAATTTCTTTTCCTTGCTTGTGCTTTTCTTAACCCTTGCACTTTGGAATTGAATTTTTTCATAGGCTTGTGTATATGAAGAACCTGGAGATGATTTGCCCTATGAAATTGGCCCGTAAAACATCATCTGATATTTTTGTCACTAATATTTAAGAATGTAAGCTCAAACCTTTCACATGTGTTGTGTACAAAAGAGGGTCTAGGGATCCTCTTCCAAGGACCAGGTAGTGGTGGAACAAATGCCAGAGAGGACAGACCTCCTGTAATCTCTTACCAAATTACATAAATTCACAGCAAAGTTCTGTGTAGGAACTTCTTGG
>NW_016692002.1:0-3408 GCF_001604755.1 Lepidothrix coronata | reverse complement strand
GGAACCTTACAGTTCTGACCTGTAAAATGAGAATCCACAAAGCAAGTTAGGAGGTGTTTGTTTTTAAAACTGGAGATTATAGTTTTTCTTTCAGAAGAAAACCATCCAGTTTCTTAAAGAAGACAATAGAAAATCAGTGAAGTAGAGCCTCTTTATCTACATTGATACAATTGATGCAATGAAATGTGTTTTCCACTGGGCAATTGTTTGTACAAGCTCAGAATGATAGTCCTTGTCCTCCTGCAAAAAATTAAATAATTTTAAAAAGGAGTCTAATACCTTTCAAAACGGCCTTTGGTCTGTGACAATCTATTGATAGAAGGGGGAAGACTCGGTGGTCATGTAGGTTTCTTTCTGTCACGTGTCTTGACAAAAGCCATGATGCAGATTTGGTCAGATCTGAAAACTAAACCCTTATCTCCTAAGTCCTAAACGCCAGGGCTTTTCTGATTGAGCACTTGTAGTAGCTGGGAACTAAATTTTACATTTTTCTTTGAGTTCCTGCATGACTGGATTTTGAGGGATGCTGAAATAAACTCATTCTTTTCTGGCAATAGGCCTATGTTTTCATTTTTGGATCATTGACCAGTCTGCCACAAAGCGATTGAAAATCGTGCTTTCAGCTTACTTATCATTGATTTATTAAAGGAGGGGAAAAAAAGGGAAAAAAAATTATGAACTCCAGTCCCATCTGCATTAAAAATAATTAAATGTGTTAGCAGCCTATAAGCAATATGTTGGTGATAAAGGCCATGTGTCTTGTCACTCTCAGTCTGCTGTCTCAACCTCACCAGGTCATTGCCTACCCATGCCCTTGACAGGACCAGTCCTGACCTTGACCCTGTTCAACTCAGTGGGACACAGGGGGACTGCATCCCTCTAGGGAGTGGATTACTGTACTCAGAATGCTAGAAATGCCCACACATGTATTTAGTTGTTTACTTATTTGTTTTGAAGCATCATTAATATGTTTGTATTATGGCCAGGCTATAGCCCTAGAGCCAATGCCCTATCACATAGACAGATATGCTGCATAAGTTCTTTAAAAAAAAAGTTAAGTAATCCTCTGACTCATATGCTGCTATGATTAATGAGAAGGCAGAAGAGAGATATTATTCTGCAATGGTTTATATAAATTGATAGCTTTTTCTGGCTTTTGGATCCTGTCATCTTTGCACTACACTTTGGTTCAAGGGTCTGCATGTATCCTGGTGTTATATATGAAATCAATTACTGGAGAAAACAGTAAAAAATGAATGGGTCAAAATACACTCAAGAAATTGTAGGAAGCCATGACTCTGGGGTTGGAACATGCAATGTCAAAGAATTTGATAAGAAATGAGTATGTCATTTCACAGTAGAAACTTGGATGAACCAATGAAATAGGCATTTTCTTACTGCACACAGTGCAGTTGCATTAAGCCAAGTAATCAATTGTCTGCTATTTAAAGCGACTGATGTACTAAATCACTACAGCAGGAGCTTTCAGAATGAACAGATTTTTAAAAATGTAAAATAGTTTTTGCTGCTCAAGTTTTCTCCTGGTCCCTTTTCTCTGTATTTTTGTTTTAATCTTATGTTCGGCTTCAAAAATAGTCAAAGACAGACATGCGTACCTTTTCCAGATCCTTCTGGGAGGCCAGCATGAGGGATTTTCATCCTTATATATATATATATTTATATAGTTCTCCTGTGCTCAACACTGATGAGGCTGCACCTTAAGTACTGTGCTCAGTTTTTGGTCCCTCACTACAAAAAAGACACTGAGATGTTGGAGTGTGTCCAGAGAAGGGCAACATATCTGGTGAAGAATCTGGAGAACAATCATCAGAATCAATCATCAGAATCATACATAGAATGACTTGGTTTGGAAGGAATCTTGAAGCTCATCTAGTTCTAACCCCCTGCCATGGGCAGGGACACCTTCCTCTAGACCAGATTGCTCAAACCCCCATCCAACCTGGCCTTGAATGCTTCCAGGGATGAGGCATCCACAACCTCCATGTGTAACCTGTTCCAGTGCCTCAATACCCTCTGAGAAACAAGTTTCTTCCTAACATCTAATCTAAATCTCTTCTCTTTTCATTATAAACTGTTGGCCCTTGTCCTATCACTATCTGCCTGTGTAAAAATTCATTCTCTCTCTTTTTTTATAAGCCCCCTCTAAGTACTGAAAGGCCACCATGAGGTCTTATCAGAGCCTTCTCTTCAGGCTGAATTTCATGGGAGAGGTGCTCCAGCCCTCTGATCAATTTTGTGGCCCTTCTCTGTACCCACTCCAACAGGTCCATATCTTTCCTGTACTGAGGATCCCAGACAAAATACTCCAGGTAGGGTCACATAAGAGTGGAGTAGCAGGACAGAATGAGCCTCCTTGACCTGCTGGTCACACTTCTTTTAATACATCCCAGGACGTGGTTGGCTTTCTACCAGATCATGTCGTTTTTCATCCATGAGAACCCCTCCTCCACAGGACTGCTCTCAATGAGTTTTCTACCAGTCTGTGCTTATGTCTGCAATTACCCTGAGCCAGTTACAGCACCTTGCATTTGGACCTGTGGAACTTCATTAGGTTCTCATGGGCCTACTTCTTGTCCAGAGCCCTCTGGATGGCGTCCTGTCCTTTTGTTATGTGAAGTGCACCGCTCAGCTTCGTGTCATCCGCAAACTTGCTGTGGGTTGTTACAACCCGTTCCTGAAAATGAGGGTAACTAAGATTCTTGTTAATAGATCCCTCTGGGTGGATTAGAACAAAATGACATTGAATGACTGATGTTTATATATATATAAAATTTTATTTTCTTAATATACACATATATGTAGGATTTATTTTAGAACAATTTGATTACAATGGAAAGGAGATAGGTAACCATTTTTGTTATTATCTATAGAAATCCAACAATATAAAGGTATAAAAAATCCATTTAAGAAAATGTATAAAGAAAAGAAGAAGAAAGAAAGAATAAGAGTAGAAAGATATAACCGCCCATGAATCCAGCAACAATTGTTTCAATTTAGATGTCTAATTGTCTAAATTGTTTCAATTTAAATGGATGTTGATTGAAGCGATGATTGTAGTCTGGATCTGTCAGTGGCGGCAGAAGCCCACCAAACACTAAGCTCAAGGGGTTAATATATGCTTAGGCTTACGTGGGAACATCCATATACCTCCCCTGGTGGGAGGAGCTTTGCTGTCTGTTGAAATACTGTGGATCATGCATAGTCCGGTGGTGGAAGCCCCCGAACTTATTCTGGGGGCACTTTGGGGGTCTTTGATGGTTTATGACACCCTCTAAGACATGACATCTGCCTCTCACATCAGCACAGTTGAGCCAATTATGTCCCATCAGAAGAGATGAATACCTTCAGGCCTATGGGTGAATGTCCCAATATCTCCCCTTCGAGGGG
>NW_016692001.1:0-3412 GCF_001604755.1 Lepidothrix coronata | reverse complement strand
GACTGCAGTTGTCCATAGCTATGTCAGAAATGAGCCTGTCTCAGAATTTCTCAAACTACTCACAAGCCATACAGCTATTTTAGAGATAGCAACTTGCATTGCTAAGGTTATGTATCCCTTCATGAAAAATATGAAGTCAGACTCTCAAAGAAAAGAAACGCATTGTGGATTTCTGTGACATGCGTAAGACTTTCACTTTGCATAAAAAATATATTTCTATGAGAATTCATGTCATAATTAAACAGCTTCAAAGTTGATATAACTTTTATTCAAAACAAAACTACTGGTGACAATCCTTGAATTTTTAGTACAATTCCACCATTGCATTTACTAGACAGTCCTCATGTTTGACTTCCACAGTCGTGAAGATGTCAGCATCACTGGGAGCTTGGCTTAAAAGAAATTTTTAGGCATTCTGGAACAAGCAGATGGAGACCACACATTTTTTCCTGAGTTTTCATACCCATAAATTCAAACTACCAAAAGGCTGAATATCTAAGACATAAGAGAGAAGTGAAATGAGAAAGTAAGTGCTCAACTCATAATGAAATTGAGAATATGCATGCAGCCAAGAACTTCAACTTAAAAGCAAGTAAATAATTATGAAAAGATTGTAAACTTATAAAGCCTAACTGAATATTTGAGACTAAAGAGAATTTTTGTGTGAGAAGTTGCACACATAATTCTGCAAATCAACAAGTTCCTGACAATCAAAGACATTACTTTGATAACCCACTCTTCTCCTTTACATTTTTCTGATATGACCTCTAATTTGCCCTTACTGTTGGCATCATGCTTATCAGGATGTCCTCTTTTCATTTGTATTTTTTAAAAAGATGACCAAGGAAATAGGCCAAAGGAATTAGAGGTCATGGTCTTGAGAAAATTCAGTTAGATGATCAGAGTCTCATCCATAAACAGAAAAAGGAGAATACTTTAAAAGATTTGCTAAATAAGTTGTAGTGGCTATCCAAAGTAAATTTGAATCAAAGATTGATTCAGTTTCATCAGTGATGTTAGAATAGGAACAAAGATTTCTCAGTGCTATAAACTTGTGAAAAACCTAGTGAAGATGAACATTACTGGTATAAAATAAGAGTCCTAGCCCCTTGCAGATCTTTAATGAAAGATAATGCCATCCACTATTTGAAGCAAAACACATAAAAATACCATCCACTGAAAACTATCAGGAATTGTGAATTTTAAAAAGCAAGAATTATTTGAAATAATTTTCTTTGAGCGAGCTTCATCTTATTCTGACTCCCACCTTTTATAGGCTTCATGAACCGCTTAACTTTCTTACTGAGCACTTAAATCCCATCTGGGATAGACTGGAACTGCTGTGGGAGTTTGTACGTAATATCACTGCAGAAAGCAGAGGAGCAAAAACAAATGTTCTTTTAAAAAGCAAAATACTTTTTCTCCTACTACCTCCAGATAATCAAATATTGTAGCCCATATTTTCACTTGTAGACCTTCCAACTGCCAGTTCTTCAAAAACGGAAGCTTTGCCACTGAACTGTTGCTGTGAAAAATACAAAAGGACCTCTTTTGTATCTGAGTAATACTGTAAAATATTGCATTGCATTTCAGAATTACATCTTTTTTTATTATACTACTACCAGTACTACTTTACTAACACTCCTTAAAAAAAAAAAGTAAAAGAAGTCCCTCAGTTACTTGGCTAGTAGGCAATACATTAGAAGTAACTAAATTATTTACTATTTTGTGCATCTGAGCTCTAAAAACACACATGGCCACCTTTCATCTTGTCTTTTAATTGCAAGCCTGCTGTTCCTGTTCTGTCTACTCACTTTTCTCACCCTGTTTTTTATTGTACGTAGTTTTTTCCTGATAATAACCCTATTAGAGTTTTCTGCTTTTATATAATTGGTTTATTGTAATTTTATCAAATTGGAGTGTGAATAGAAATATAATTAAAATTTTATACAATCATATCAGTAGAGTTCTGGGCAGCTCAGGTTAGTCGCAAAACCTGAAAGCTAGATCTGCCTGTTATTTTGCTCTTAGTGCAACTTTTAAAATGACCCACTGTTTTCAATTGTGGTAACAAAAGGAAATTTGTTAAGGTTTTAGTTGATAGGGGTTGAAAAGCAAATATTTTTAAGGAGACGATCAATGGCACATAATTTACAAACATATGCAATGGAGCAGAAACTAAGTTACATTATTAGTATGTGTCAGATACAGATTTTGGTATTTTTAGGAGATTTTATTTTTCTTAAATTTTAGAAAAACATGAAAGTGCTTATTCCTGAGAGTTTTCACTCATAAGTTACCTTTGTGCCATCTGCCATCAAACTCTTGAAGATAAGTGCCACACATTCTCTAGAATGTAGTAACACCTAAAGACAACCAATATATAACAGAATTGACCCAGCCTGGACCAAACACAATTCCTGCTGCCTTTGAAGACAGTATTTATTCTCAACGAATTTTCAAATATTCAAAGAATAGGAATTCCAAGGTGTAGAAGTGAAAACCTCATCACACTGATGATACTGGGAGCTTTACCTCTGCTTCTGATGGAATCAGGATTTTCCTGAGTGTCTGTTGGGCTAGGAACTGTAGGGTACCAGACACCTACAACTCCAACTAAGTAAATTCCAGTTGTTCAGTTTTTCAGCATGATCGAGGAGAATAAAGGAAACAGCATGCATTTCTCTCACTATCCAGTCGTAAAATCCAACCAATCTGTGGAGAATGAAGTTATCTCTCATGTGCAAACTGTATAAAAGGAAATCTCCCACTTCCAGCTTCAACGGAAAGCCCCTCACAGCCACTACTATTCCCTGATCTGTACATGTTTATAAATTATTCATGTTCTTTATTGTTCATATTTTTAACAAGAAAATTCTGAGTAAGGAAGAAACTTAAAATGAAGCTAAAGCCATTAAGCTTGTAAATACATAGTCAGGACAGCTGTACCCTGCTCTGGGATCAAGCTTTTGTTTAAATATTCATATCTTCCTTCTGTACTTGGTAGGGAAACTCAAGAAGAATATGCTGTCTGAAGAACAGGGCATCACTGAAAAATATCATGGAGAAGAGAGACAAGAGTTTTGCCTGCAGTGAGCAGCTTGCATAGGTTCTAGTTAAAACAACAAAACGGGGCATGCAGAAGTAAATTGTTCCAAAAACTAACACAACAAGCAAGATCAACATCCCTCAAATATGACAAGAATGAAATAGTTCCTGTATGTATGCTAAATCACTCAGTAAAATAATATAGACTTCAAAATCTACTTCTTTGGCTGTCAGTATACATTTATGATTGACATGGGGCCCCCTGGTGGTCTAGTGGTTAGGATACGGCACTCTCACCACCGCGGCCCAGGTTCGATTCCTGGTCAGGGGACTTCCCCGGGCAGATGGAGCTCGTCAGCCCTGT
>NW_016692000.1:0-3413 GCF_001604755.1 Lepidothrix coronata | reverse complement strand
CAAATATAAGATAATTTGAGATGTTAAAAAAAATTCATGGGTGGTAAATTCAGGAAAATTATAAGAAAAAAATGTGCTGGATTTTGTATATTTAAAGAGGCAGAACAGAGGCAGAGGCAGGACAGAATCACTCAAATTACCTTCTAATTGGCACTGTTGATAGAATCTTTCCTTTGAAAAGTGAAAATGAATTCATACAACCTGACAACATTATAAAACCAAGAGCCAAAACTGGAAGGCCTGCTGGAAAGAAAATGGAAGTAATGCCATAAACAGATAATCTTTATCTTTGTGTTAAAGTTTATGTTAATTAATTTTGGTAGAATTTCTTGTTTTTCAGTTAAATAGGAATCTTGGAAACCATGGCAGCCTGGTCCTCTGACAGTAAGGTGAATCAGCTCTTTGCTTTGTCTTTCTTACAGCTACTAAAGAACCCTCTATTGAATGTGTATTGAGGATGGGGTCCAGAAGTGATTTTCTAGCTTTCTGTCATCATTGTAGGTTCTGTCATTGCACAGATTTGAAGGAGATAACATGCAACAGCTTCCTCAGAAGTGAATGGAAAGCTAGCAAGAGTAATCTGATTCTATGAAATGGGGTGGAGGAATTTTTGTCAGGTTATTGTGGCAGCAACTTTGGTTTAACTAACAAAAATTGAACCAAGTAAGACTAAAGTGTGCAATCTGTAATCCCAGACCACCTAGAACAGAAATAACAAATATATGCATTATGTTCAGACACAGAATTGTGTCTGCAGTGAGAGGAACAGCTTCCCACACCTTCAGCTTCCACATCTCTTTAGGTGAGCTCTGTGAGCAATGAATGGAAAGGATGTTACCCACTGAATAGGAAACACCTACTTTCTTTGCCTAATGGAAGATGACTTCCCAAACACCCTACTTTTCTTACCACATCATGCAAATGAAAATCCAGAGGATTATTTGAACAGCCTTCCCAAAGACTCTGGGATCACAGAACAGGCCTGAGTCATATCTGCAGGGGTCTCTGATCACTTAGAAAAATGATATATCGTGAGGTATGAGATCTGTCACAGCTTCAGACAGCTGAGCTGTGATTTGAATAATCGTTTTTTACTCTTCACCTATTTTAATAAACTTGGGAGTTACAGGCATCAAAGACATTTGTGCCCTGTGACAGTTTGTTGCTAGAATATAAATGGTGAGATCTGATGCACATCGCTTGGGTGAAAGACCATGAGGAATCCCTGCAATTTCCAGCTATCTGTCCCTAACTGTCTAACGGAACAACAGAGAGCCAACACACCACAGACTCTTGAAACTGTCTTTAAAGGTACAGACTATGCTCGAACATGTGTGTTGCTTTAGGGCATCTCAAGAACAATATACATAAAGCACCATGCGAACATTGAGCTGCAATTGTACAAATTAAATCAATACACTGAAAGGCTGATGTGTGTTCTGCCTTGATGCCCACAGGGTGAGATAAATGGAAGGAAGTCATACTTCTTTCTTTTCACTGACACCCCCTCCAATTTCTGAACAAAGCTTCAAAGACACCTATGTCTAAAAGTTGTCTGAGCCCTTGCTCAGTAGCCTGAAAGCTGAGTGATGTGCCAGTGTTCACAGAAGGGATCAAGGCAGGGCAGCACTGTCACACTGAGAGCTGGGGATGGGCCTGGCTGCAGGGGGAACTCCAAGGGCAGAGCAAATGGAGCTGCCTGCTAAGGTGAGCAAAGAGGGGGCAGTGTTATTGTTGTAAATGTGAGAATGAAAATTCTGAGAAATGAATCGCACAACACTCCCAGAAATATTGTGTATTTCAAGCAAGGTAACCCTGTATGGCATTTTGTGACATGGCTGTGAATAGGAATTGGGGTAAGGCAAAGACAGCCATGCATATCATTTATTTCTTACTAGTTTTATCTCAACATGTGTGGATGACGTACAAGATTTTATGTACATCTGTCTGGAAAGATTGCACATTTGGCTACATTTCTAACCACTACTAACAATTTCTTTCTTCAGGGTGCACAGCCTTCAGGATTTGATGCTCTTTCATTGTTGTCATTTGGATTGAATTTTTCTTGGCTGTACAGTAGGACCCAGTATGGTGACTACACCACTACTTGTCAACCTTCTCCTTCATTCCTGAATTTAAATCTCTTCCATCCATGCAAGTCTCAGCACCTAGAGGCTATCTACCTCCTCTCTGGCAGAGTACTCTGCTGAAAAGAGGCTTTTTGGTTAATGCTTTTCAGTGACTGAATGTTCCAAAACTTTCCTAGTAATATCAATCCTGAAATTATATGGCAATCTTAATTTAATCCTTTTTTTTTTTCTCCTAGGACTGGAAAAATTTAATCATCAATGACTTGAGGGTTTATTTTTTGAGACTTTTTCCAGTCTGATGAAGTTATCCTGGGCTCATTGCTGGTGGGAAGCTCTCAGTGTCAGTTGCCTGTGTAGCTTTCCAGCTTCACTTTCCACTGAGTGTTGGAACTGGTGACTGAACCCCCTTATTGTTATCAGATTTACTCCTGCACAGCACTTACATCTGCTCTCACTCTCTGGACAAGAAAAAAGCAAAGTTAAGATCACTTGGTGGTAACCTTTAGAGTCTCAAATTCAACAAGTTATGAGGATCCCTCTTGAATGAGAATCAATAAACGTAAGTGTGCCCAGCTCTGCTGACCTGATTCTTGGGGATGGCCTCATCAGCCACAGATTTAAAAATCAATGATTTTAGCTTTGTTAGGATGTTGTGGTTTTGCGTGGATTGAAAATACCGTTGCTGGCTTACCATCTTTTTCCTGAAACAGAAATCACACTTGTGAAATTGGGGGTTGGACTAGATGATCTCCAGAGGTCCCTTGCAACCCCAGTCATTCTGTCATCCTGTGAAACCAGAATCTTAAACTGTAATTAGAGTTCCACCACAGTATAGAAAAACCTACCTGAACTATACAGAACTAGACCAATTTTAACTTATAATGCCATAATATTGACAAATACAAACCTCATGAACATAGGCAGTTAGGGATAAATACTATACAGACAACTTTCATGTATATTTATGGATCTAAGCTTGCTGACTGCGTTTGCTTTTAGTTAGAACAAAACAACATCAGATTAACTAAAGAGAGATAATTATGTCCTGCTATTGCTACTTGAAAAAACTTGGATAAAAGGGTTTCCTGGTCAAACACAAGCTCATAAGACACATTCACATATATATATATATATATATGTAGTGGGGCCTCTAGTGGTCTAGTGGTTAGGGTGCAGCACTTTCACCGCTGCGACCCGGGTTCGATTCCCAGCCCCCCGGGCAGATGGAGCTCGTTAGCCCTGTGAGGCAATCCATCTAAGAGAAGGTCACTCTAAACAAACCTACGTCCTGGGGACCTCACTGCCACTGTCCAAGCTTTGCTC
>NW_016691999.1:0-3414 GCF_001604755.1 Lepidothrix coronata | reverse complement strand
CTCACCAACATCTACACCCTCCCTCCGCCCATGCCGGTGCCGCTCCATTCCCTCCTCGTCTCTGCCTGGGTGAGTCCCGGCGTGCTGGCTGTGCTCTGACTGCAGCCTGGCTTCCCATCAACACTCCTGACAATTCCTTTCCTCCCCCTGGCAGCTGTTCCTCCCCGATGGGGTGACTGTGGAGGTGGTGGTGGCACACCAGGTCGATGCAGGGCACATGTTCCTGCAGCAGCACACGCACCCCACCTTCCACGTCCTGCGGAGCCTTGACCAGCAGATGTTTGCCTGCTATTCCCAACCCGAAATTCCAACCCTGCCCACTCCGGTCGAAGGCAAGTAATGGATGCTCACAAGTTGTTCAGTTGAGAAACTTCGAGGGTCGTGCCAAAGCCTGTTGTCCCTGAATTAGTCATGGGAAGTTTCCCAGTGGATGAGGATGTGATAGTGCACTTGTCATCTCATCTTTAAGCCGTTGCCAGAATACAGATGTTGCTCTGCTCTCCCTTACCCTGCTCATCCCTGGAGTACCTCCCGAGCCACTTGGCTGCATGTTGAAATTCAGAGTGAGATCAAGCCTGTCTCAGGTTATTTCCAGTCAACCTGGCACCTGGGTATTTCTGCTGACAAAGTGTGGAACTACTCCCAGACCTTCAGAGTGTCCATGTCTGTCACCATGTCTGCACATGGCATGCAGTGAAGGAAGCATCACATGGAAAGGGGTTATTTATTCCTTTGTGGAGACGGACCTTGCTCTTAGTGTCCACAGGCTGGAAGGGAAGTGGGTACCTGGGCAGAGCAGCTTGGTAGTGGCAAAAGAGACCTGACATAAAATCCCCCAGTCCTGTGTCCCAGCTGCAGGGCTGGTCTGGGGGGTGGGTGGTGTTGGAGGAAGGTGGGAGCAGCCCAAGAAATGCTGTTGATTCTCCGTGGATAACTGTGCAGCACTGCTCACGTGTGAAGTGCTGATTGCTGGAAATCTCCTTATCCTGAGCCTTTTTTCTCTGTGCTCTGGGGTTTTGCAGTTGGTATTATCTGTGCAGCTCCAGGCCTGGATGGGGCATGGCTCCGGGCTCAAGTCATCAACTACTTTGAAGAGACCGATGAAGTGGAGCTCAAATACGTGGACTACGGAGGATACGACAAAGTGAAGGTCGACACACTCAGGCAGATCAGGTCTGTAGCTCCTCTCCCACGGCCTGAGGCCACATCTGGCTCAAGTCCTCATCACAGGCATCTGTATCGTTTGAATTCTTATAGGTTATTCCACAGCTGAACTGGGAAATGGTGGAAAGGTTTATCTCAGCAGTGGGTGTGGGTTACTGGGAGCACAGCAAGCTCCTGTAAGGCTTTTTGAGAGAGAGGGAGAGAAAATGGCAAATTCTGCCACTTCAGTATAGAAGCTGAGTAAAAGGATGCCCCCAGGAGGCCCCAGAGTGTAGTTGAGTGATGGTTAGGAATAAGCTCCCAATTCTCAGTGCCCCACCCTGTTGGCTGGGAGAGCTGTGTTGGATCAGAATTTTCTTACACAAGCCCATTAAATACTTGATTATGCCCCAGAGGTGGGAGACAAGCAGCACAGCCTCCGTGGTGGACGTGGGTTTTGCTTGAAGCCTGATCCAACTTGGCATGTTAATCAAACAATTTATTGCTGCTCTGAGATTGCTGGGAGAACAGTCTGATTTTTTTTTTTTTTTATTTGACTGTCGTTAATTTAAAACTGAATTCCTGTCAGAGCAATTGATTAATCAATGTCACCTCAAAGAATGCAGAAGTAACTTAAAGCCATGTTCTTACTGATTGATCCTCTTTTCTTTAAGGTCTGATTTTTTAACACTACCTTTCCAAGGAGCAGAAGTTTTACTAGACAATGTGGTGCCACTTTCAGGTAATGGAGCTCCCGATGTACCACTGGCACTTCTCCTGCAGGTTTCCATGGATGCCAGCTGTGTCCAAGCCATGATTTTGTCAAAACCTTCCCCCTCCTATTGCCAGTGCAATTGGATGTGACAAGGGGAAGGATTGGAAAAATTGTATGGTATTCTTCGAAGTGTGCTAGCATGGCATAACCTGTCAGAGTGCAGGGGGAAGATGATAAATGTCCAGGCTTTTTCCTGCTTGGAGGGGAGAATGAATTACTGTCGTAAGCAGGAAGTTGGCAGGACTGGCAGGGTGTAGGTGCAGTAGCTGTAACTGCTCTGATTCTTCTGTCACAGAGTCACTCTAAATGCAAACTCAGTTTTTAATCTGCAGACAAATACCTGACATTTTCCTCCTGAAATGACTGATTTGCATAGTTCTGTGTTCAAAAGCCAAGCCTGCAAGCCCTGGGAGAATGTCAGCCACTGCCTAGGAACATTTTGATTTGCTTTTTTTTTTCTTTTCTACTGATGTTGGAGGTGGGTGCTGTATTGGTGTGTGAGAGCTGCCCTTCTGGGAGGGAAGGGGTGGCTGTAGGAGTGGGGGTCGGGCCAGGTTTCCCTGTGGGGTCTGTGGCTGGCAGGATGCCAGGAAGTACAAACACTTCTGAGTTCCCAGTGCAGGGTCAGTCAAGTCCTAAGGGACCCGAGCTTAGTTTATTGAGGTTCAAAACATTAATGGCAGCTCAAAGGTACTGCAGAAATGTGCTTTGCTGTCTTTAAAGCCTCCTAATTCACCAGCCACTTCTGTTCACACTGTCCCAGCTGGTGGCTGCAGGAAGCTCCTCATCCTTTCCCTGCAGCACTGATGGCTTCAGCCAGGGGTGGGGGTTCTCTGGCCCAGGGTCTGTAGGGGGCCAGAGGAGACTGGCTCAACAGTCCCTGCTGGCCTTTAAAGCCTGTGGAAGGTCTCATCTGTCCTCTCCTGCTCTCCTCTCTCCACAGACGAGGATCACTTCTCCTCGGAAGCCGACGCCGCTGTCAGTGAGATGACCAGAGGCGCCGTCCTCGTGGCACAGGTACAGGAGGTGTCTGGGCAAGTCCTGTTGCTGGTGGGACTGCTGATGGTGTCCTCTCTGCCCCTGGCACGCTCTCTGTGTTGTAATTAAACCCAAATCCAGGCCCCATCAGCCTGGCTGCTGGGCAAGGCTCCTGGGAAACCCTGGGGCTGAAAACTCCCAGCAGCACTGCTCAGGACTGGGTGCTGAGGTGCTTCTGGCACTGGCTGTGGGTGTCCATGTAAGTGAATTAGGACCAGAATTGCTGCACACTTACGTTTTTCTGTTTCCAGGTCACAAATTACGACAGTGTCACGGGGCTGCCGCTGATCCAGCTGTGGAACCTGATGGGGGATGAGGTGGGTTTACTGACATAGCTATTTTTTCAGTACTGTTGAAAACTCCCTAATCAGGGATAACAAGTTAATCACTATGAACTTGCTGATGTTTCTTGAGGTGGTTTGTTCACTTATCTACTCTTTTTTTTGTTTTTTTTTTTT
>NW_016691998.1:0-3415 GCF_001604755.1 Lepidothrix coronata | reverse complement strand
GACAGGCAATGCTGTGAGCGGGCTGGCAAACCCAGCCCTCTGTGTTTTAGGCACTTTTCACTGTAGATCAGATTTCAGCTCACAGTTGTTTTAATCTCACCGACTTTTGAGAGCCTGAGCTCTAGAACAGGTGATTTGCTTTGCTGAGGTAGTAACAAGTTCAAACAAGCCTGGGGTTCATTATCCCTCTAGAATACACTAATTAGTGTATGCAGGAGTGTTTTTGCCTGACAGATAAAGGGTAGCATGAGGATAACCCTTGCCTTTGCAGATGATCAGCTTTGAAGACAGCGAGATTTTGGCTGTGTGTGTTGCTCGAGTATTCTGGTCAGCAAGGTGTGCAGGGAGCCAGGCCATCTGCTCTGTAGCTATTTTGATACACACTATTTATGTTTGAAATATCCAGGTGCTTCTATCGGTCAATTTTTAGCATGTTTCACACGTTAACAATCTTGTCTGCACAAAATACGCAACCTGCCACTTCAAACTGCAAAATCTTTACAGGCAGCCACTGCAAAAAGCTGCAGCCTCTGCTTTGCTTTTGGTATGTTCCCGGAGTTTTCCCATTCTTTTTCAAGTGCTTCTTGCATTTCAAGATGACTTACGTTGTGAAGGGTATATGTGACAGAGCCCTGGCTCCCTTAGAGATGACCCTGGGCAGGGGCAGGTGTTGGCATGCCTGCAGCAGGCAGGCAGAGCCGAGGGATGCAGGCACAAGGGAATACCTGAAACAGGAGATGCGTTCACATCATTGGCCACTCAGAGTTCATTTCCTCAGCAAACCCTTCAGTAGCTGCAGAAGCACTGCTAACTTGCACCCAGGGAGGCAATAGCTTGATGTCTTCACCCAGAGAAGCTGTGGATGCCCCATCCCTGGAAGCGTTCAAGGCCAGGTTGGATGGGCCTTTGAGCAAGCTGGTTTAGTGAAAGGTGTCCCTGCCCAGGAAGGACAGAACTAGGTGATCTTTAAGGTCCCTTCCAACCCAAACCATTCTATGATTCTTTGTGAACAGAATATGGCCATTTTGATCTCACATGATATGTGCAGTTTTTTCCCAAGAGCCAAGACCAAGAAGCCCCCACTCCATCTTAGCCCAAAGCAGGACTGGCTTCCACAGCCCAATACTACTTTCCTGTTGCTCCATTCCTTTGAAATGGATTACTTAACATGGGAAAAGCTAGCAGAAGCAGCAGGTCTGATGTGTTCCCTGCAGTTGGTCTCTCAACATCAGCCACAAGCTGTGGTGCCCCCATGGACTCCTTCTCCTCCTCTTCTGCTCAGTGACATGGAAAGAGGAGACACAACCCATCATTACAGCTTAATGGGAGATTTAAGCAGTCCAAGGAATTGAGAACTGTGCTGCTGCAACACACAGGCTGCTTTGGCAACTATTAATTAGCTATTGGCTATGTACCCCCACGGTCACAGAACTGGCTCCTGCTCACCCGTAGCTGGTTTTCCCATGCTAACATACTGCTAAGCACCCTGAAACATGAACTCCTGCATTTATTCCAGGAGATAGGGAATGGGAAGGATAAATAAAATCATGGAGTGAGTGTTTCCCACTCATTTGTCTTTCCATCACCATGGAGTGTATGCTGCCTCCACCTGTGCTGGGATGGTGTAGGGGTGTTCTGTGTGTCCCAGGAACAGTTGCCTCTTGGCCATCACTGGTTTTTAAAAGTATCTCTTCATAGTCAATTTGATTTCAGTCAAGGGTGAAATCTGCACCAGTATTTATCTGCTGGGAGCCATTTGCTGACTGGTGCCTGGTGCTGGAGGTGTGACCAGTGCTCCCCCAGGTAACACAAGTGCTGCCACATGGGGTATGCTCAGTGGGTCTGTGAGGGGCAAGGAGGGAGAACCCAGTTGGGAGCCACAGATGGATCAGCCCAAGTCCCCTGTCACACATACAGGAGATAGCTCAGCCTGGAAATTCAGCTCTGGAGTCATGAGTGACTGAAATATTTATGAATCCCATTGCTGAGACAGAGCAGGTAAAATGCCATTTAAGAAAAAGCTATTAGAACTGGTCTGTCTGCAGGGAAATATGTTTAGTCACATCAAGTCCAGGCATTTTTCAGAGGTGGTACAGCATTTTGGCCAAAATATTCTTGTGCCTCATATGGGGGCTGTCAGGGTGGCTGTGGGGGTCCCCTGTAAGGAGGCACACAGCTCCCTCAATTTCTTTGACAATCTAATGGATAAGGGAGGAGCCCAACATTTTTGGGTATCGTATTAATTTTCAGAGCAATCCCTGAAAATAATATTACCAAATAATTTTTCCTCTGAGAAATGTTTTATTATAGGACATTTAGACTTTAGAAAGGCAGCTATACTCCTACAAACCTAAAAATTTATTAAAGAAGAACACAATAATAAAAATGTAAGAACAGGAGCTGGTATCAAAATGCAACAAATGGGATGCCTCTCTGCTTAAAATTTCATATCAAAATGCTAAGATCTTCATACTAAGGATATATAGCATTGACAAATGATGGGCTAATCAGCACCAGATATTAATAGCAAAATACATATTATTGCTGATGTTAGAAAATTCCAAGAGGAAAAGCTCTTGAATTTAGCAAAAGGAGGAAATAAAAAGAAGTTCTTAAAAAAGAATAGTTAAATCAGGGAGAGCACAAGCTAAGTAGCCCATCCATTCCCATATACAAAGATTTTTGACTCAAATCTATCTTAAAACTAGTAGACAGAGGACTAAATGTTTGTGACATGATATGGTGTAATATGAGAAGAATTTTTTCAGAAAAGGATAAAACAGTACGTGGCAGTTTTTACTCCGTAGTTCTTCATCTGTCTGTCATATTAACTGTGAAAATGGAGATATTGTCAGGAGCAGACTACAGGGAGGTGCAACGTGTGTTGCTGCCACTGCCTCTTTCATCAGTACCTCAGAGTTTCAGCCAAGAATGATCCAGGGCTACAGCCTGAATTGCTCATTCAATTTGAGAGCATATAAAGATTGGAAAAAATTAACCTAATCAGGTCAGGCAATTGCAACATGAATTCATGCAACAGGAGCACAAACTTTCTCCAAGTCCTGGCCATCACTGAGGCTCTGTTATGGGCAGCTCAATGGCCACAGTGAAGGAGATTTGATCAGTCATCAGGAAAAATATCACGCATAAAACCACCCAACTCCATCAAGTCAGGGCAAACTCTGTGGGCTGGGTTTGCATCTGAACTCATCCTTGTCTCCTTGATGTGCTGGGCAGTGAAGCAGGCTGCAGAGCCACTGGTATCCAGAGTCATCCTCTCTGCCCTCTCTAGCACCTTCCCATGGGCACTGTGCTGCAGCTCTGCAAAGTGCATCCCCTCCCCAGGCAAGAGCAATAGGGAAACCCCAAACCAGCAGGTGAGTGTGCCTCTTCCTTGGCCTCTGAGGCACCTGGA
>NW_016691997.1:6505-9526 GCF_001604755.1 Lepidothrix coronata | reverse complement strand
AAAAATGCTGAGTAACTATAGTAACATTTGAACTGCCACAAGTCGAGTTAATATTTCTCATTTAATCCTTATAACTTGCCTAGGGATGTTTCTATTCAGCCCTAAATCAGTCTCATACAAGTCTGAAAAAGATCTGCAAAATATCAGTGTATAGCGCTCAGTGCAAGTGTCCCTGAGTGTACTGAGGCAAAAATCTTATCAAAGGGATGTCCCTGTTTTGGGGAGGAGAAAGGAGCAAGCCTGCTGACTTATCTGCAAGTTGGTTGTGTTCTCATCCTCTGCCATGGAGGATTTCAAATGTCAGTGTATAATTTTGGGAGAAGTAGAGGTAAGAGTGTAGTCAGATACCCTGTTACTGGTCATACTGGGGAGGGGGCACTTTATATGCAAATGAGGGATATTGAGAGTTACAATGAAAGAGATTACAAAGGATGTGGGTCTTGTCAGGAGCAGAACAAAACTGTGAGGTGTTACTATCACTCCCTCTCCCACCTGGCCAATTGCAGTGATAAGTGTCATCCAGGTTCTACCTGAGAATTTATCTCCCCATCAGCATGCCATTGTACCCAGGGAAATCCCATCACCACATATCTCATGGCTGTAGATCTCACTCCTGCAATGAGTTATAGAATCACAGAATAAACCCGATTGGAAAACACCTCTGACATCATCAAGTCCAACCCTTGATCCAACACCTATGGGTGCTAGACCATGGTACTATGTGCCACATCCAGTCTCATCTTAAAAACCTCCAGGGACGGTGAATCTACCACCTCCCTGGGCAGCCCATTCCAGTGCTTGATTAGTCTCTCTGTAAAAAATTTTTTCCCAATATCCAACCTAAACCTTCTCTGGCAGAGCTTAAGACCATGCCCTCTTGTCCTACTGCTGGTTGCCTAGGAGAAGAGACCAACCCCCACTTGGCTACAACCTCCTTTCAGGGAGTTGTAGAGAGTGACGAGGTCTCCCCTGAGCCTTCTCTTCTCCAGGCTAAACAACCCCAGCTCCCTCAGCCTCTCCTCGCAGGACCTGTGCTCCAGTCCCTTCACCAGACTTCTTGCTCTTCTCTGGACCTGCTCCAGCACCTCAATATCCTTCCTGACCTGAGAGGCCCAGAACTGGACACAGTATTCCAGGTGTGGCCTCACCAGTGCTGAGTACAGGGGAAGAATCACTTCCCTGATCCTGCTGGCCACACTGTTCCTGATACAGGCCAGAATCCAGTGGCCTTCTTGGCCACCTGGGCACACTCTGGCTCATCTTCAGCTTCTTGTCAATCCAAACTCCCAGATCCGTTTCTGCCTGGCTGCTCTCCAGCCACTCTGTCCCCAGCCTGTAGCACTACAGGGGTTGTTGTGGCCAAAGTGCAGAACCCGGCACTGGCCTTGTTGAACCTCATCCTGTTGGAACCAGCCCAACTCTCTCCAGCCTGTCCAGGTCCCTCTGCAGAGCCCTCCTGCCTTCCAGCAGATCAACACGCCCCCAACTTGGTGTCATCTGCAAATTTGCCGATGATGGACTCAATCCCGTCATCCAGATCATCAATAAACAGGACTGGGCCCAATGCTGTTCCCAGGGGGACACCACTAGTGTTGCCTGCTGGATACAACCCCGTTCATCACCACTCTCTGGGCCTGGCCCTGCAGCCAGTTCCTAAATCAGCACACAGTGGTCCTGTCCAAGCCATGGGCTGTCAGCTTTTCCAGAAGTGCACTGTGGGAGACGGTGCCAAAGGCTTTGTTGAAGTCCAGACAGATCACATCCACAGCCTTCCCCTCATCCACCAGGCCAGTCACCTGATCATAAAATGAGATCCCGTGCTGGCTGGGTCTGAACCGTTGTCCATCCTGTAGGTGCTGTGTGATTTCACATAGGATGATCTGCTCCATAACCTTGCCAGTCCCTTAGCTCTTTTAAAAATCTGCAGACCACTGAGAAATTTAAATTAATCTTAATAAACAAGATGTCAGATATATTCTTTCAACTCCAGAACTGGGCTCTATATATTTCACATTCTATTCTCTGCGACATCTGCAACTGGAATATTTTTTTAAAATGCTTTTTACACAACAGTCTTTTTCTTTCTTGTTGGTCTGTCATCCAGTCCTTTATTTCTGCAGTACATGGATTTTGAACAGCAAAGAAGTGGCCTTTAAAGCAACAGACTGAACATGCCTAGCACTTTCTTGAAATTGCAAAAGAATTTAATGTCTTCTAAGGTAATGATTCAGTCTTTTACAGCCAGACTCTGATCATTGCTATGCTTGCCTGGATCTACAGATCAGTTCTTTCAATAGTGTGTTTACTGACACTGTAAAGAAATGAACAAAAAATTGTTACAGAAATGAACACCAAAATGCTAAAGAACAAACAAAAAAATCTAAATGAGAGGAAGAATAAGGAACTATGCAGTCAGGTGTGTCAAGTATTGTCTTGCAGTGACTTGCAAGTTAAATACACTGAGAACAAAAACTGATTCAGGGACTGTTGGAGGGTACAAATGAGCCTTGCTGTTCGGTTTGTTTATGTGCTTCTTTTCTAAAAGAGAAATTTAAATGTTATAAAATACCCCATAAAAAGTATTTAGCAACTGTTTTACTGGTTACTAACCTGCTGGTTTAATATATATTATAATGATGTAAACTTTTTAGTTAGTGTTTTGGAACTTTCACTGTCAGGAAAACCATGTTTGTTCTTTGAGATTTTAGGGAGTCATCAAAGGAGATACTCAAAGAAAAAGAGGCATAACAGTATCATAACTGTGTGATTCATTCAGAATTTTTATTGAATTTATTATGGATTGAAGGAAAATATTATTTAGTCAATTTTAAAATAAAATAACCGATGTACCAAAAAAAATCATCAAAGGAACTCACAACACTTGCATTCATTACAATGGTGATAAGGTTTTCTTCTTCCAAGTGGGGTTCATTATATCAGAAATGAATTGAAGCCCATTACCTGTTCTAAAATGAAATCCTAAATCTACCTTCGAGAGTTATACTGCCTTTCTGAGTTTCT
>NW_016691997.1:0-3415 GCF_001604755.1 Lepidothrix coronata | reverse complement strand
AGAAGCTCAAAGTCTATGAAACCTAAACTATGTTTGTCATTTTCCTACTAAAAGGCAGTCTTCTACAAGACAATCTTCATTAGAAAACCCTAAATAAGAAAGGAAAAAATTTCAGACCACACTATGGAAAACTACTTCAAATGGCCCAGAGGCATCAATGGAGAGATCCAAAAAGCTTAGTGTACATTCAGCTATGTTTTGTCTATCCAGGTTCTCCTGACTGCCTACAGTTTAAGAAAAAGCATGTCTTATGAAAAGAAGGCACAAAATTCCATCTTTCCAAACAGAAATAAAAACATCATTCCTCTAAATCATATGATTAAGCAGAAGTCTTCCTATGATGGAAAATTCTCTCTTGCCCACCATGAGAAACATGAATTCTTGCGGAAGTTCAATCAACCCAACATAAGAAACAGGAACCACAAAGTCTCAGGACAAAACAGTAACTTGGAGTAAACATACAGTACCGCTTAGGAGTACTAAATTATCACAGGAAAACATCAGTTTTCCAAACCATCTTATCACTTCCCAATCTTGAATATTCATTCAAATACGGGAGGGGAAAAAAAGTCTCTCACTTCTTGCTCAATATCCAAACCTAAAGAGACCTTTCAAACAAACTTGGGAAAAAAAAGTTTAAAAACAGTCTAATGGTAATCTTTGTTCTACAAGATTACAAAGATTATTCAACTATTGCCAGGAGAAGATACATTAAGGATGCTCTCAAGAGTTCTGAAAAGTTCCAACATGAAAGTTGCTAGTGTCTAGTGTCCAAAATGCCAAATGGATAGAAAAAGAAGGGCTCAAAAATACCAAGAACACCTAAATAGACACTACACAGTTGTAAATATATGTGTCCCTCCCAAGACTCAAATTATTATGAGATGAGGAGTGTGTGGGGGTGGAAAGATTGGAGAATTAATTCATGTGTTCAGAAGACCAGTTCATTCTTCTTATCATTATTTTCTCCTACCCCCAGAAGCCTACCCTGTTTTGAAAGCCCTCGATAAACCATAGCCTTTATCCCTGCCTTTGAAATATGCATCTGATCATCTTGTAAAGTACCTTCCCCAAGATAAAGCTTTTTTATGTGATTTCTATCATACAATTATTACTAATGTTTATGCATAATTTATTTATTCCATGAGAAATATCATCTTTGGGCTACTAGCATTTGGAAGAATTAGAATGGGCCATACTATCACATGCAACTTGACTATAAACTACATCTATGATATACTATTTATTTGGTAACCGAATTATGAGGCATTAAAAGTCTTTCTGCCATTTTGGTTTTGGCACACAGGTATCAGACAGCTACTTTTTTTCCCCCCTCCCAGGTGAAATTCTATTCACTGGTGGTACACCCACCTGCCTTCCTCCACCTACAGCACTGCCCATTCAAAACCCTTTTACTTGCAACACAGTGACTGAAAAGCAAAGGCATTGACACCACTTCTATCAGCTCTCCAGCCTCTATAAACAAAGACCAACTTTCCAGAGATGGTCCCCACACTCCAAAATTCTTTCTGCTAAGTTCCATGCTCTTTATTACAAATATTCAGTTGGAAGACATGATCAACAGAATTTAAAATATTCTAACATGATTTTAAAATAGGAAAAAAGTTCTGAAATGCCAGATGATAACAACCTACATAAGTTTTCAACATGGGTTGGACTTCACAATTACCACAACCTTTCAGTCATCCAAGGCAACCATGCTTCCAAACAGAACAATATTCAACCGTAGAAAATAATTCAGTCTACCCCACAAACTCAATTCAGTTCATCATTCAAGTCAAGCTATTAAAAAAGCACCCCTCTCTCTTCAGACTGGGGTGGGTGGAAAAGGAGCACCTACATCTCACGTAACTACCTATAGCAAAGGAAATTCAGTAGCCACCTAAAAAAAACCATCTATCTTCTAAGAATTGTGATAAATAAGGAAGAGGGGGAATCGGTGGTTCTTTTCTTACATATATAGTAATGAAAACAATACATTTCAGGGATTTTCAACAACCAGCATCAAACAGAAAGGGAAACAAACAAAAATCAGGAAAAAAAGATAATTAAAAAAAAAATTCAATGAAGCTCAAAGTCACTATCACAATCCAAAGAGGCTTTCAAGGTTCCCAGAGCATAAAACCGAGGGCCAACATGAACAAACTAAAATAAGTCCTCAGGTTCAGTCATTTCCAAACTAGATAAGAAGAAGAAAGCATAATAGAGCAACTTATTTCAGTACATAGTTTACAACATCATACCACATCTTTCAAAACTTTAGAACCACTTTTTTAATTAAATACTGTACAAGAGAGCAAATTTTAGTCATTTTCAAGAACACAAAAATATATTCAACACAAAATGCAACCAATGCTTCTCAGTTTCACCCTGAAACATAAATTTAAGAAAAGCATATAATCTAAGAAAATACCAAGCAACTAATGCTCAGAAGCTCCTATCTAAATAAAATGTTCCTATTCCAAACACACAAGGCACAATAAGGCATAGAGCACTAAAATGCACAATAGATGCATATCTGAATATCTGTTAAACGAGAATAAAATTTGTCTGATAATTAGTTCAAAAATCAGGAGCACAAATAAAGAAAAGCGATGCTCCTGCAATTCTTAAACTACAAAATGCAGACCAAAATTCCTACCACAAGATTAGCACACAAGAGCAACCCTGCAAACCCCTGGAACGGCAAAACATACACACGCACCAGTAGGAGTTGTCACCAAATTGCATGCAAAAATCCTCTTAGCTCCAATGAAGTCAGTGACTCTGATGAGACCTTTACCTTCATTTTCCATCGAAATTGTACTTGAGTCGATAGTTACAAAAGTCTTTAGCAACAGCAGCGCTGGAGCGGGAGCGGAAAGGTGAAGAGAGAAATGCCCCAAAATCCCAGGCAATCACAGTGCTCCCTTTGCCCCCACCTGCAGCAACATCTGCAAGAGAAACCAACGCTAAAAGAGGAAAAAAATGGTAAAAAAATAAAATAAAATTTAAAAAATAGAACACCAGAGCCGAGCCCAACGGGCTGCCAGCGCGGAGCAGCACAGGCACACGCAGCGAGCCCGCAGAGCTGCCAGAGACCACCGAGGATGAGGATTAGGATTAGTCGCCTAGCAGCTACAGCACCACGGTGGAGCAGCGCCGCCGCTTCCCCCTCGCCACCAGCGCCTTCAACAGCCTCGTCCCGCCCGGGGAGGGGCGTTCGCACCTAAAAATAAACCCTCACCCCAAGTAACCCCCCTTCCGCGCTCTGCCCGCACCCTCAGCGCCAGGCGGGAAGGGAGGAAGCGGCGAAGGAAAGCGACGGCTCTCCGAAGCGACCCCCGCCCCGCAGCCCCCTCGGCCGCCCCGGCCCCGCCCGCCCTGTAGAGCAGGCGGCAGCGGGCAGCGCGGT
>NW_016691996.1:0-3418 GCF_001604755.1 Lepidothrix coronata | reverse complement strand
GCAAAACCACAACAAAACATGCTTCTTTGAAATATTCCTAGTGTTGGGGTAGGGAGAAGAGGGTTCCCTGGGTAATGGCCCAGCCTTACAAGGAGCCAAGCTCCTTCTTCTCCTTCTGAGAGCAGAGGATGCAGCCACAGCCAAGCAGGGTGTCCAGGGTACGTGATACCCTGCAGAATGTGTCCCCAAGAAGAAAAGCAGAGGAATGAAAGAAGTGGAAAAGGATGCTAAAGCTGCTGTCTCATTCTCCACTGATTATGCCTGTTCTCTCTCTGATCTGAAAGGAAAACATCTATATTTCTGTAGGACAGCTTAATGCATCCGTGATCGGATAATGTGCATTACAGCCTTCTTTGCTATTCTCAGAAGAGTGCTCTAATGCCCTGCTTATACGTAGGACACACACATCTGTGAGGAAAAATACTGTGTCCTTCGGTTTCATCTTGGATTTGTTGGAAAAGTAACTCTGCGCTTGAAGCCAGCCTCACAGGAGTGCAAGAGGGGGAAAAAAGCAGCAGAGCCCACGTCTCCCTGAGTTTTAGGTTAAAAACGACATTAATATGGCAAAGCTTCTTTCAAGACTTCATCATTTCCACCAGTGGAAACGAGACGAAGGCCCCAATCACATATGTGCTCAGACATGCAGAAGCAAATGCCAAAAGGAATTAACTGGAATAGCTCTATTAATTTATGCCTCGGCAGTAATGACCTTAAGACACAGAAGAATTATATATTAATTTGTTTCTAGTGTATAACACTGCTAAGTTAACACATTTAGGAGAACACACTTTCCTTGCCTCCTGCTGCGGAGGTAAATGAGGCAGTGTCTGCTGGTGACAAACTAGACCAGCTTTCCACTAGATGGCAGCTGGTGCCTGCACAACCTCCAGGCATATTTTGGTGCAGCACTTTTTTTTTTTTTTTTTTTTCAGTGCTAATCATCTCACAAGCTGGAAAATGGGCCATTTCTCTCCTCCCTCTCCCCCTCTTTGTTGCTCACTTATTGGGGAGGAATGGGAGAGGATAAGGGGAGGGGGGGGATCATTTGACCGGCACGGTTTTGTATCAGTCCTCCATCTGCTGCGGAGCTGGCCTGATTTTTTTTAAGCCAACATTGGCTCTGCGCATGCAATGGGAGAGATAAGAGTATGTGTGTGTGTTTATGGGTGGATATGGGCAAGGGGAGAGAGAGAGAGAGAGAGACTGGTGCTTAGAAGTTTTTCCAGAGTGGTTTTTTGGCAGGGATAGGCGCCAAGCTGAGTTCCTCGGAGAGGAAGGGTTTGTGCCCAGATGAAGGGATGGGGTGGGTGAGGGAAGGACATGGCGTGAGATGGGGAGAACCACCCCTTCACATTGCCCTGGATCAGCCTGAGGGAGGTCAGTGCCACAACCATGGAGCTGAACGTCCTAAAGTTTGAGATCATTCAGCAGGGAACATAGAAACATGGAATCACAGAATCATAGAATCAGACAATGGTTTGACTGAAAAGGGAACTTAAAGCTCATCTCGTTCCTATCACTTTGCCATGGGCAGGGACACCTTCCACTAAAACAGGTTGCTCAAAGATCTTTCCAGCCTGGCACAAATAAACTGGACATGCATAAAGGCGCTGTCCCCCATACTTTGTCCCTCTTCTGGCCAGGGAATGATGGGGAAGAGAAGCGGGTAATTGATACGGGTAATTTGCTGCTTTTCAACAGGCCAGTATAGAACATTCTGAACACTTTTCCCCTTCTGCCTGAGCTGCCTTCCCAGTCCAAAACAACAATTATTTCTGTAGAACTTTCCACTCAAGACTCTGCAGCTTTCAGTAGTACCCAAGCAGCTTTGAGAATGCTCTCAACCTCTAGCAGAGGGAAACTGAGGCACAAGCCAATGCCTTGCCCAGTGTTGACGTACAGAAGTCCTGTGTCAGAAACAGAACATATCCCCATTTTCTTGTTTTTCTCACTGCTGTATGACAGGCATTGCAGCAGACTGAGGTGATGAGGTCCCTACTGCTGCAGTCTGGGGAGAGAGTCAACAGGACAAGACTGTGAGGCTCCCTTGACACAAAATCTTGCGTTTGGAGAAGGTACATAAATATGCCATTGGTTTAGAGTATTTAGTTTTTGTCTGTTATGACAGATCTGGAAGGTTAATTTTCCCTCCTCTGACAAGCAGGTTGCAATCAGCAGGTTTTGTTCTGAGCTGAGGTTGTCTCCAGCCTCCTCTCCCCCCCTGCCCTCCCCTGGCCACACTGAAGTTTCTCCCTCTCTTTCTGGACTTGCTGCTGCTGCATTGCCAGCCCCGGCTCTTTATCTCCTGTCCTATGCGTCACCCTCTGCAGCAGTTTTTCAGTTAACAGATTGTTACACTTTCACTCCTTACCTGCTCCTCCTCCTCCTCCAAAACAGAAAGCAATGACCAAACCCCAACAACAGCATCTCTGCATCTTCAGGGTGTCTCCAGCTCTTTGGCTGCTTCCAAAAAGTTCAGTGCATCAGGCAGGAGATGCTGCAACATGCCAAATCTCCTCTGACTAATTTTGCCTTGACTTTTCCCAATTCTTCCCTCGTCTCCTGTCGTGTGTAGTTGAGTGCCTTCCACTCGGTCCCAAGACGGCTGATTTCCCCCCTCGGGGCATTGCCAGCTGCCATATATGAGTTTCTCCTATAGAGATTGAATGAAAACATATACTGTGCTGGAGTGTTAACTTGTAATGCAGCTATCAGCAGAAGTACATATCACTCTGGGTGGCATTAGTCAATTATGACAGAAAGCCCATTGGCGACACAAGTCAATTGATAATAAAGCATAATCTCTCTTCCCCCCGTCACATATTTACCAGCCATGAACTACTGTAGCATATTTCCTATTCACAGATGAATGCTCCAGCCGTTCAGATGGGTATTTTTCAGAGCTGAATGCAATCTAGAGGGTTAATGGCTCCAGTGCAGTGGTCTGAGGACAAAGCCACTGCAGGTGCACAGCTAAACGGGGAGTTAATTGGGTAGCAGGTGAACATAAACAGAGAGCACAGAGGGTGTGGAAAAGGCTTTAGTGAGGAGGAAGGACCGGTGGGAATGCAGAGCTGTAGAGCCCCAAAATAAAGACGTATTGAACTTTCCTTCCCTGTGCCGCAGTCTTTGTTGCACAGTCTCTGCTCTTTGTGTATTGTTTGACTCTCCAAAATGCTGCTGCTCTTGCTGTCGGGGCTCCCAGCCTGGGATACAGGCAGGAAGCACCCCAGCAGCTGCTGCTGGAGGATGGGGCTTAGGGTGGATATCGGTGGACGGTTCATACCGCGCCATGGGGATGGTGTGCAGAGGCAGAGGGGAGCAAGGCTCCCTGCCATGAGAGAGATGAGGAGGCAGAGTCTGAGGCTGCTCCACTCAATTCAGGGCATAAAGCTGGAGCCTGGGAGATGGAGAGGCG
>NW_016691995.1:0-3420 GCF_001604755.1 Lepidothrix coronata | reverse complement strand
TATCTACACACACATATAATATTATTACAGAAGGAGAGTAATATCCTGTACTGTAAAATGACAAAAGGTATAACTTTTCTGAAACTAGAATTAATTTTTTATCACATTAAAGATGGTGACATATATTTTATTTTAAAGTTGTGTAGTTTCCAAATTATATACCTTGGGATTTTTAAAATAAATATCCATGAAACAGTTAAGGATAATGTGAATAAATGTCAAGAGTAATGAGAATATATTGACTGCAAAATATAAAAATTTACTAAGATTTATTCAGGATAGGAAGAGCTGACTTTTTTTCCCAGGGAGTGAAAACAAAAAGATGCTTTTTGTGAGAACTTGAATTACATACATGTTAAACATAAAGTATTGCAGAAATTCTATATTCTCTCTGATGAAAATATTGAAATAAATCAAGTTAAAGGAACATAGATTGTATTGGTCTGCATAAGTCATCATGTGTGATTTCTGTCTCAAACTGGTAGTTTTAAAAATAGTGACATGCTGTGATTTTAAAACATGAAGTGCCTTCTTCCAAGTCTGATATTAAGGTAAAAAGATTTGATTCCTCGCTTTTGCCAGTTTAACAGAATATGTGGTCATACTGTACTGCCATGGGTATAACACAAACCTCTATGTCTGATGAGTTATATTAGCTAGACTTCCCAGAAGAATTTGGGACCATGCCTCAACAAAAATAGAATGAAGTGGCAAGCACGTACCTGAAAGAAAAAAATACTGTCCAATACAGCTACACTGTTTAGGCCACATCATATTGAAATTTCACAACAGGAATTTGGATTTAAAAAAGAACTAAATGAGTGAGTGTGGGATAGTATACCATGAACAGAAAGCTTTTTAAACATAAAATGTTCAATATAATGAGAAAGTTACAGCTCAGAAGGGAGAAACACAATGTAACTCCACAGAGACAGTTGTTTGCAAACAACTGTCCTGCACAGAAGACCTTCATCATATATGCTATTCAGCTCTTGTTTTTAAGATCTCTAACAGCCACCTTTTTCTTTTTTTCATTCATTAATATTCTGTGAACATCTTTCTGTAAGAGGAAATAAGGTATCAATGTGCACTGTCACACATAAATTATCCCAGACTCTCAACGGCTTCCTCACTTTCACTTGTTTGTGCATGGGGTTTTGATATTCTAACAAGGGCTACTGACTGTATGATGACCCAAAATATCTCAGTTTCCCTCCGTTTCCATATGTTTCTTCCCTCATAGTCACTAGGGATAACACAGACTTTTGAGAATGCGGAGGAGGAAGGGGCAGGTCCTGACAGTCTGGATAAGACATTCCGGTAGAGCCATCCCAGTGATAGTCCCTGCTACCAAAAAGCAGCCAAAAAGTAAGAGCAGATGTATTTGTTGTGTGACTCAAAACACACTTTACTTAAACAAAATTATCCCTTAAACTTATATTCCTGTCACATTTTGGAGAGTGTGTAGGCACAGACATTTTAATTACGGTTTTGTGATTCCACAAGGGAAAAATCTCCGTGAGATGAAGCAGTGCTTCAAAAGCGTTTTTACATTTTGAATCATTTTTTTTTTTGGAGTCAGATGCTAACATTCTTACAGTGTTCTCAGAAGTGCCATGATAGGTGTCTTCACTTGTAGGATCACATGCCATTTCCCAGATAAAATACTACTGTATCTCCAGCCCTGCTAGATGATGTTGTAATTATGTAATTTGTTTCTCTTAGTTCCTTTTATTCCTGTTTTTAGGCTGGTGTTATCTTTCATTATTCTAAATACATTTTATATTGAGCCACAATTTTTTTGTGATTTATATTGATCATGCTTTTATGCTCTTATGCATGTTTCAGTGATTGTCACTGTGCACATTTATTACATCATTAGCAGAACATATTTACCTCTAGCAGATAAGTCCCTATCTTATTTGTAATCTATTAATATACTGTTTGATAACTCTTTTTTGTATAGTTCAAAGCCTGAATATAATTGGTATTTGTTACTTTGCTGCCTATTCTGTAGACTGAAAATAGCAGATACTATCTCCAAGTACTGAGTACATCTTCAAGGTATTATTAAGGTATTTAATGAATGGAAAGTATTTTAAAATATATTCTTAGTATATTTATAATTAGAGGAATAAGAATATAGGGAGAGTGTATTTTTGTCTTTGCAGGTTAGCACACATTTGTGTTCCCAGTTGCAAAACCTCAATTAATATTGTAATTTGATTCTCAGTAATGATCAAATATTTGTGCTGAACCACAAGGAACCTTACCCAAAGAAAATATGCCAAATTATTCTGCATGTAATTTAATGAATATGTGAATAAGGAATGAAGGCAGAAGGACAGAACAGTAAAAGTAAAGGATTTTCTCAAAACTTTGCCAATGTTTTAAAATATAGATCCAAGTCAGGATTATTTCTTACACTATCTAGATAAATAGATACAACATATCTAAGCAGATACATGACTGATGAGATTCTTGCAAATTTCACAGAAGAATAGGCTGATTTGAAGGGATTTAAAGGAAGGGTAGGAGACCTGTAGCTGTTTTTAGAATGGCGTATAAGCAGATCATAGAGGAAATAAGGGTCATGGGAGAAATGAGAATAAGAACTTGAGGTTGAAGAACCCACCTTGAAGCAGTTGAGGTACCTGCAGAGCATGTTAGCAGAATTACCACTACATTCTGCAACTGAAGGACTGGCAAGTAAAATGGACAGAATGTACTCATGTGCATAATCCTAATGGCAGTGAAAAAGAGCACAAACCTTGGGAATGGCAAAGAGGAATTAGTAGGGAAGGAGTAACAATAAATACAGTGACAAACCCTTGTCGATTTTTAATCCGTATGACAAAAACAGAAACAGAAATAAATGGTGCAAACACACAACATGATTTAATTTTCATGTTTTAAGAAGAAAGTTGTGTCAAGGAAAACAGCTCCTGGAGAAAATACAGTTTATTTCTAAACATATTGCTCCTTGTAGTTAAAATGTGCTGTCATACAGACGTTATGTTGCAGATCCATGTAGTGACTTGGAGCTGTGCTTTACTTTCAGACTGATTATTGAAGTTTTCCACAGAAGTAGTTTACTGGGAATGAAATAAAATGCAGTCCTCCAAGAACATGCACAAGTAACTGCTTATAGGATAAAGAGGAAATAGTGCCTGAAATAATGTTTGATTTGAGCAATCTTATTCAAAAGGAAAGCATTACAAGAATACATATATGTTGTAATGCAGTAATTCTGGCATGTATGAGTAGTTGCACCCTATGGAATCTTCATAGATGCAATATTTAATTTCAAATACCTTAGTTTCATTTTCTGTGTTAATTTGCAGGACAACATCAACCTAAAAAGTAACTTAGAAGAGACTTTCTTTAATAATATAAAAAAAATAATAATGGCCAGTCTTC
>NW_016691994.1:0-3421 GCF_001604755.1 Lepidothrix coronata | reverse complement strand
CCAGCTGAGCACATTCATCTGACAAGTCCCTCTACTCTTTGATCTTGCCCAGGACAGCATTTTGACAGGTAACATAAGTGCCAAGATGAAGAGCTTGTTTCTTAGACATGAAAGGTGCAGGGGGGGAAAAAAAAAAAAGAAAGAAGAGCCCTTCACAAAACAATCTGCCCCTGAAGACCAGCCTGGACTTCCAAACTTTGGCTTTTGCTTTCTGATGTCAAACAAAAAAAGAAAAGAAAAAGAAAAAAAGAAAAAAAAGAGATGAGAATAGAGGTAAAAATTTTGAAAATTTTCTAATGGAGATTTACAACCGAATGAGAGCCTGCACTCGTGCCTGTATGGCAGATGCAAGACTGGCAGCAGCCAGCGTCATAGCAGGTGTTGAAGGGGGCTCTGAGCTACCTCGCAGCCATCCTCCCAAAGCATTACAGGAGCAGATTTAGCAAATACGTTCTTTGCTAGCTTTCAAAAAACAAGCAAGCAAAACAACCCCCTGTTGCCAACTCCTTCAACTCCCACCTCAAGGGAAAGAAACCACACCCGGTGCTATCCCAAACTGGTCCATGTCCCACCCTAATAGGAAACCTTGTGTAAAATACAGTAACACTGGACATGAAGAAGACGATCCCCCAAAGTCCTGTTTCCATTTTTATCCTCTTTCCTGCATTGTACTGATTGAAGCTGTAATTTTAATACAATTACATTTCTGTTACAGAAAAAGCACAGTATTTAACAGCACTACTGAAACTCTATAGAATTTCTGAAAGTGTTGGTGGTGGGAATTTAAGTGCTGTAGCATGCAAGATGATATAAAAGTTGTTTGGCTATTTGGACAAGGAGAGGAAGAAATTTTATCATCACAGACATTGCATCTTGTACCTGCCTCTTCACTTATGCCTGTAAGATAGGGTGGCAGGGGGGCTACGCCGGCCCCAGCCCTTACTTCTCTAAGTCCATTAAGATCAGATAATGCTGCCTTGAAGAGGCTGGTAAAAGTCCTAGTCAGTGAAAGAGAAGGGTTTGTTCATCTGTTAAACTTGCCTCTGTCCCTTGGCAGCTGCCAAGCTGGTAAGCATCTCTCTGTAAAGCTTTTATTAAAAAGTAAGTAGTGGCAGGAGTGGGATAACATAAGCATGGCACCCCATCCCTCCCTGGGCTTTGGCAGTCCCAGGGCAGGGCACTTACTTCACTACAGTCTCCCACAACAGGCCCAGCGCTGCTCCTGATGGCACAGCACTGCTAGGTAAAGCCTGTATCGGCTCTGCCAGCACCGTGGTGTTTAGCTGCCATTCGTAAAGAGGGTAGAGAACCTGCACAGCTGTACCAAGTTGAGGGGTCAGTTTTCCTTTCTCACTCAGGAATGATCCCATGCACAGAGGTGTTTAGAGAAACAGGTGAATTACTCCTCAGCCCGAAGGGACAGATAGTGATAGCAAGAGCAGTGGCATACCCTGAACCATCCCATCACAGCTGAATACTAGGTCAGAAAGGAAAAGTATGACAGAACAGTTACACTGTAATAAAGTAATTTGTTGTCAAAGTTACCCACACCCCACAGCCCCTTTTTATCTGTCACATTACACAGGTTAGAGAGATCACTCTGTGAGGGCCCAGATGCCAAGCCTGAGGACTCCAGGTTATTATTAGGTTTACTGAGAGGTGTCCACAGACCCCAAGAATAAGCCAGGCTGCAGGAGGACACCCCAATGTATCAGCTCTCCCTGGGGGTCCCACTCCTCCCCAGCCCAGTCCAGCGTCCTCCCTCCCGTCCAAGAATGCAGCACTGCATTCCTGTCTTAATGAAGTTAATATTGCTGGAATGTCAACCTGCAGTGTAAGCCTCCATCTACAAAAACAAAGAGGTATTCCCCTCTGCAGCCCTACTGGTTTGTGATTGTTTTGTTGTTTTTTTTTCCTTTAACTGGATTAGTGATGAAACTTAAGAGATCTTTTGACAGATGCCAAAACTGTGTCTGGTTTGAAAACAAGCATCTCTAACAGATATGAGGGCACCAAACTGCAGCACCTCCGAGCAGTGCTGTAAAGGACAGTATAGAAATGCACAGATGGCCATCTTTCCAGGGAAGAATATGTTTGATCTGTCGATCCAAACAGGGCTGGATACTCAGCAGGTGCAAACTGCCATTGCTTCACTGGCCTCAGCTGAAGGACAACTGAAAGGTACTAAGAACCATGCACACATGAAAGGTACTTAGAAGCATGCACACATGCGAATACACACTCATCCACCTGCAGACACTGAGTTTATGAATTTCATCTCAGCGCTGTCAGTGACCTTATGAAATACCTTAGCTTCTCTTATAAGGTTCCCTCATGTATGTGTGTACAGATACCAGACCTGGCACAACACACCAGTGCACTGCACTGCAACCCCAAGAAATGCCTCTGGACAGCCAGCTAGTTAGCAGTAATGCAATTTAAACATTTCTCCCAATTTCAGCTTTTAAGAGCTCTCAAATGAAATTGAAAGTTTATGCTGCAAAAATCACATTTCAAATTAAGGAGTTACCAGAAATGCAAACATTCACCACTCCTACTCTGCAAAATTAGCTTAGCACATTTACATATTTGAGAAAATGTAGGACGCGCGTTGTTGCAAAGAAATAATGGGCCAGGTCTCCAGTCAATAAAAAAAGTGACACAGTTCCAGTGAGTGATGTACATTTACAATAGGCATTATTTACACTGCAGGAAAAATGGGAATAGAAAATGATGGCTGTAATACAGGGTCAAATCAGTTGAGTCATTGTTACTCTAAAAGCCATTATTTTGCATTAACCAGTTCCTCCTCATCTCATTTTTTATGAAAGGTAAGTTCTCTCAAAAGCTAAGTAATGGTGAATAACAAAAAACCTGTTCTCCTGTGCCCATTTTGGCTAGAAGCACTGAGAAATTCCACAGAGGTGTTCTACCAAGAGAAAAGCTTAGGCCCCGTAGGCAGCCAGGAACATCCCATTAACTAACTTGGTTATATTTTAGTAATAGAGCCAGACACTCCCAAAGAATAGGATTCAAATAAAATATAATTTAGTGCAAAGCCAAACTTCCACATAGCATGCATTTTCTGCCTTAAAGAGAAGGGAAAAAATTATCCTTAAGTTCTCCCAGACGCTGCAAAAAGCCTCATAGTAACACCTTTATGTCCCTTGAGGCGCAACATGAAAGAGCAGAAGCAGGACAGAAGGATGCTGGGGTTAGGGGAGAGCTAAAGCTTAAACACTCCCCCTCCACCTCAAAAAAAATACCTCGCAATACATACTGTAGAGCTCACAAAACCTGTTTAGCTTCCCTGAATACTAGCATGGACTTTTTTTTAATTGAAGAGCTGGCTGCACACTCCTTTTGCATGTACAGCTCCCCAGGCTTCCGAGTGAGTGCTAGTGGTCTCGGAACATCACTA
>NW_016691993.1:0-3428 GCF_001604755.1 Lepidothrix coronata | reverse complement strand
GAAGTCATGCTCAGTATATAAAGGGGGGGAGGTTTGGAGTGATGACATTTGTCTTCCCAAGTAACTGCCACGCATGATGGGGCCCTGCTCTCCTGGAGATGGCTGAGCACCTGCATGGCCATGGGAAGTAGTGAATGAATTCCCTGTGTTGCTTTGCTTTTGTGTACAGCTTTTAGCTTCCCTATTAAACTGTCAATATCCTAACCCATGAGTTTTCTACCTTTTACCCTTCTGATTCTCCTCCCGATCCTACTGGCGGGGGAGTGAGTGAGGAGCTGCATGGGGCTTGGTTGCTGGCTGGGGTATAAACCATAACACTCCTAAAAATAAAAAGAATAAAATAAAACAAAAATAATAATAAAAGTCAAACAAACAAACAAAACCTCACCAAAAAAACCCAAACAAAAAACCACAAAGGATGCAATACTTCAGGTTCTTTTATTTCCAGGTACTTTTATTTCTTTTAGCAAAGATGTTTAATCTGTTGGAACAAGGGAGCAGCTAGGCAAGAGGCACAACAGAAATTTGAAACTGTGCATTTTGAAATGACTGAAAACAAAGAAAAATGAAGCACAATACAAGTACAGTAATATTACCACAGAGCGAGTGTTTAAGAGCAGACTAGACAAAGTCAGCTTTGTTCCTGAAAAGCTTCCAGGTCAAGCAGCTGAACAGACAAAAGCTTTGGAAGAACAGTCATCTGGCTCATGACTGAGTTTGTCAGTTGGTCCAGGCCTCTTCAACAGCAATAGCCCACAACCTGATATCTTAACAGGAAAAAGTATGGACAAGTTATACTGCTTTGTTCTCAGAGTGCTGACGTATTCCAAAGGCTGAAACTTTGCAGCATTCCCAGTCAGCTAATCCACATAAACTACAAGCTTAGCCCCATGACACATTTCTAAGAACTGTGACCCACTGTCAAAATTATATTTCCAGAAGTTTTTCTCAGGTCCTCAGTGACCTGGCAGCCTGTTCCCTCCACCTGTTAGCAAGATACTAGGATTTCTTTTGAAGAAGCATAACTATATTAACTTAAAACTGCTGCAAAATTTCTTTTTTTTCTTTTTTTTTTTTGTTCCATTATACCCACATTCAAATATTAATATTTTTCAAAGCATGCAACTCTTTCTAATGACTGACAAAATAACAGATTAAGACAAACAAAAATAAGGTGCTTGCACTCTGCTTGGAAAGAGAACACAGCTTTTGAGATTAGATACATTACAGTCCAAATTTTCTTAAGGCTGAAATGCTTGAAGTGCAACAAGCTTCAGACTCTTCACCATTGATTCATTCATCATTTCTAAGCCTCCACACATCAGCCTAATGGAGGAAATGGAGAAATTTCCAAGCTAAAAAACACTCATTAGCAACAAAGTGGCTGAGAACCTACTCCTGTACACCACACACAACACAATGTCCTTCAAGGCCCAGGCCTGGTACACAGCCCTGCTCAGTTTCATCCTGGATACTCATTTTTCCCTGCCAAATTAAACAAAGCATTGTTTTTCTTCTTCAAGGACATGCAGTCCCAACCAGCCAGGTGCATACACAAAAGCTGAGGAGAACTGAGAGAAGCTGTAAAAACCAGATCTGAGAGGCAAAGCCTCTCTCTGACCTATTTATTGAGCAGATAACCCCCACCTACCCAGTCCTCTCAATTAAAGAGGTAACAACAGGACATTTATTCAAAGGTGTGGGCTATTAAACCACAGTCTGTTTAATAACACTGTGATTTTCCATCTCTGCAGATCGTTTTTCCCCCCACACTGCTCCTTTCCCACAGAGGACAAGCCTAACACGAATGATTTACAGGAACTTCTGATTTGGCCTTGGCCTGTGATGGCCACATTGCTTCTGAGGGCTTGGATGTTTTCTCTCTATTTTTATCCTGAAAGATGAGCAAACACACAGGATGGAAAAGAACAACCAAGGAAGGAAACAAAAACAGAGCAGAAGGAGTAACAGGCATTCACAAAGAACAGGGTATCTGCAAGAAGCTCCATCCATAGTTAGGAGCTGGTATGGAAAAGCAGTAACACGACGTTGAGGCTGTCAAAAAATCCCAAAAATATCTGTTTAGAAAAAGAATTTGAGGATAGTGTAAACTCAGCCACAGACTTCCCTTTCCAGTGTCTTATTTCCCAGTGAGATAGCTAAACATGCACTTTGGACAGAAGGCACACATCTATCCCAGACGTATAACATGGGGCATTATAAATTACTGCCCTCTCTTCTATCAAAGTCACACCCAAAGGGCAACAACAACCTCCAAAGGAACTGCTGGGATGGAGCACATGAGCTTGCCTCACTCAACTCATTGCAAAATTGATGGCTTAGTTTAAACTTGGCAAAGAAGATGGGTTTGACTTAGCAACAAGGCAGATTTTGGGTGCTGATTAAGACTGACAACTACAGTGGGTGGCAGCAACCACCAGCAGAGAGATGTTAAATTCCCTGAACAGTAGTTTCTTAAAACTGTTCTGCCAATGTGTGCCCAAGTTTATTTGAGCATATGTTTTACATTCACTAGATACTCCAGAAAGCATTCGACTTTGTTCAAAGTGCCTTTGATAGCCAACTCAAAAACTTGAAGACATTTAAAAGATAAGCAAAACACTGGGAATGTTGTAACATCTTAAGAACCACTGTCAAAGAACAACAGTAAGTCTGGTCTCGAAACTTAAAAAAGTGACATTAAACCCAAAAGGAAACCCTAGCAGACATAAGCAAGTCATAAAAATTATCTAAAGAAGCCACAACCCACACTATCAAAACATTAAGCATATTGCCAAGATTGACACACTGTGGACTGTCTCACTCCAACAGCCAAGCCCTTTTTAGGTTAACATGTTAAGTGCTGCAGCAGGGACTGAAGCTGGCATTGTAAAACAAAAGCACTGAAGTCAATGTAAACTATAGACATTAATTACGTAAAGTTAAAAGACAGCTGGGGAGGAGGAGAGAAGCACTGGGATGCAGTTCTTCAGTGCCATTCCAAGCATGTTTGCACATGCTCCTTTCTAAAACGAGGGCAGAACACCCAGGCTGTTTGCTACTCCCCTTGCTGTACACTAGGGGAAAAATAAATAAAAGAAATAAAAGTATCAACATAGCACTGTCCCCTCTGCCACCCTGGAAAAAGAATCTGTGTCAATCAGAAGGAGACGTTCTGCCTCAATAAAACACTATGAAGTTATTTTAGACTTGGCTTGAGAACTGTTATCAGTGTCATAAGCTCTGCTTGTTAAAATTTGAAACATTTTTGCAATACACAGCTGGCAAGCAGAGGATAATTTTAGGTACAGCATACACCTGCAGCCTTAGCAGTGGGCCTATTTTTCTTCACTTAATTGCAAGCAGGTGTTTACATTTTACAGACTGTAAGGCAAATCCACCCTTTATTCCAACTCTTTAAGACAGAC
>NW_016691992.1:0-3429 GCF_001604755.1 Lepidothrix coronata | reverse complement strand
TTTATATTCTCTTCTCCCTTTTTCCTTCACTCATCAGCTTAGGGCAGTACTGAAGCTGAAACAAATCTGTCAATATTGCTGTGGCTTTTGGTAGCCTCCTTCAAAATGAAATGCACTGGTGCAGACCCAACTTTGTGGAACAGATTTATGTTTGATTTGAATTTTTTTTTGCTATTCAGTGTATTGCAGCGCTCTTACGTGAAAAAAATTGCCATCACAAAGGCTTCACACCACGGAGACTTGTGACATTTGTAACTTTGTTCTCCAGATGCTTAGTTTCTGTAGCAGGAATAACTAAAAATATCAATAAGTCCTCCAGGGAAGTCTTATGGCATTTCCATTTCTGGACCTTTAGAAAAACAATCTGAGTGCTCTTCAGACAGGAGTAAAATAAATAAAGTGGATTTTGTGTTGGAGCATGGGGGTGGAGTACAATGCTGCAGGGGATCTGTTCAACCCCCACTTGTCCACATTAAGGGTTCTGAGCATTTCTTAAAACTTTGGAGCAGTGGTTTTCAACCCTTCATGTAATGGGCTGCTGGTTTGAAGGGCAGGAAAGCTGGAATGCTGGGGTTGCCACATGCCCTGCTGAGCAGCTGTAGCTGTTCCCATCTCCCCAGGTCTGCTGCACGTGCTGCATGGTGAGCTGTGGGTGTGCTCAGTGTTTCTTTCTGTGCATGCTTAGCAATGGGAAGAGAGGGCCTAAAAACCCCTGGAGTGGGTTGGTCTGCATTGATGGCACATGTGCTGTCCACTTCTGACTCCTGGGTTGCCTTTGGGAAAGGAGATTAAAAAAAGGGGGATCAGAAGAGGGCTGAGGAAGATGAAGATACAAGGAGAAGGCTGGAGCACTCTGTTGAAGTTTCAAACAGGGTCATGAAATAAAGAACAGTCTGATAACGTTAAACATGAGCCACGTGACTTTGGGGGGTGTGTGTGATTGCCATCAGGTCATTGAAGTGCTGATTCGGTCTGAGGAAGGACTTTCCAGAGACATGGTGAAGCACCTCAACAGCATTGAGGAACAAATTCTGGAGAGTCTTGCCTGGACTCGGAACTCGGCACTCTGGAATGCACTCGAGGCATCAGACAACAAAGTCCCAACCTGTGAAGAAGTAGGTGGTCTGTTTTCCTTTAAATAGGAAATTCACTGTTGCTTTATACAGAAATTTGTTCAAATGAGACAATTGCTGCAGAAAATCTTCTATTAATAGATTGGCACAAAGAAGGGAAATTCATTTGTTATCTTACACTGACATTTCTTATTTCTCAGGTAATATTTCCCAGTAATTTTGAAGCCAGCAATGGAGGAAGTGGGCTTGGGCATTTGCCTATGATGCCATTATCTCCCATAATTCATCCTCGAGTAAAAGAGGTTCGAACAGATCTTGGTGGGAGTTTAAGACGGGGTATGTTCAAGGTTTCTGATACGATTTGAATGTGTGAATTTGGGGGGAGGGGTTTTAAGCTTCTTTGTAATTGCAAAAAGCAATCTTGAATGTGAATTAAGCATTCAGAATTGTGAAGCCTCTTATTTGATCAAGGGAAGGTCTGGATTCACCCAGTCAAACCAGTGCTGTGTCTCACTGGCAGCAGACAGTGGTGATGGTGCTTCCCTGCTGGACTGGAGCAGGTTTTGCTGCTGGTTTGATGCCAGAGTGACCTTACTCTCAGGTGGGTTGTCATGTAATCGCTTATTGTCCATTGATGTTCAGATTTTTTTAGGGTTTTTTGGCTTTTTATTTGTTCGTTATCAGTGAGTTTGATTGGATTTTAGGTGACTTTTTTTTTTAATGAAATGACTGGTGCATTTATTCCTGCTTCCTATGAAACTATTTTGGTGCAGGATGGGAGGGCAATACTGTGCCTGCAGTATTCTCTGCTCTGAAGTACAGTTCTTTGCAGATTCCTGGATCTGACATAGAATTATCTCCTGACAGTGAGGGTGCAGAGGCAGTGCCAGCACTGCTGTTTCCTTTGCATACTCCCCTAGTTAGGAATTGCTGCTTTTGTTGTATCCCAGACACTATTCCATATGTTCTTGCAGGTGCACCATGGACTTATTGGTTGTGTGATGTCCCCCTTGGTGTTTATCTGGCAAATTGCAGGACAAGACTGATTTTTTTTTTTTAAATACTCCTTAGGAAAGAGATGTACAAGCAGTTGCTGTAGGTGTTGTGGTTTGTTGTTGGAGATGGTGTCATATATGGGTGTGACGTGTGAGATGTGACCTTGTATATGAGAATCTGGTACCAGAGGCTCCTCCTAACTTCAGCTGGAGTATGGTGGGGATTTGAAATGCTTATTTGCCCCTGGTATCAAGAGAACCATCTTGGCAGAGTTAGGAATGTGGTCTCCAATCAGTCTTAACCTGACCAATTATCCAGAAAGTTTCTGTTTTCTGGGAAATGGGAAACTCCTGTCACTGGTATCTTCGCAGACTGCAGCAGAAATGCAAAAAGCCTGTGAACTGAAGCCTGTACATTAGTGCAGTGTACTTTGGCCTTACTGCTGGAGGAAGTATTTGAAAGCAACAGAAAAGCCTGAGAGGAACCAGGAGTGGGTGAGGGTGGAGGCACCGGACTCAGGTCAGTGTAGAGAGAGCTTGAAAGCCAGAACATAGAGAAGACTGCATATCCAGGGAATATGGTCAGTGTTCCTGTAGGTAACTGTGTTCAGAGGAATAGCACTTGCAAATATTACTGATTGCTAAGCAGACTGGAGTATCTGTGACCTTGTGTGTTCCTCAGTCTCTGCAAATTTGTTTGGTTACTCGGCTTCCATGTGGTACCTGATGGGAAAACTGTGCTGTCTGGGATGACTGCAAAATAAAAGGAGTCAGACTGTAGATCTCGTTCACATCACCTGGGAACAGTGAACTCTGAGAGCAGGTCTGAACTAGAAGAGATCTCTGGTACTCTGGTGTAGTTGGAAGGCAACCTTTCCCCTTCTCTGGAGAAGTATTCCCATTAAGCTGCTGCTCATAAGGTTTTGTTGATTTTATCTTTTTGTCCTTGGCATACCAGACATGCAGCCCTTGTCTCCAATCTCAGTTCACGAGCGCTATAGTTCTCCTGCAGCTGGAAGTGCCAAGAGAAGGCTCTTTGGAGATGACAGCCCCCGAGAAACACAGATGGAAAAAATCTTACCCAAAGGAACTAAGTTGACAATTGCTCCAGCATCGAGCATTGGTGCTGAAAACGTGTCAGTGTCTCCTGGGCAGACAGTGCTGACCATGACAACCACTACAGGGCTGGGGAAAGTGGGACAGAAGGTCACGATCCCACTGCACGGTACGAATTCTTCCTGCTTTTCTAATAGGTGTTTTCCTTGCTTTTAAGATCTGCTTAGACCAATCATGCACTTGGAGCATGTATTGCTTGTTCTCTTTTAAAGAATGCTGACTTTGTCCAAAAAAAAAAAAAAAAA
>NW_016691991.1:0-3432 GCF_001604755.1 Lepidothrix coronata | reverse complement strand
TTCAAGTGGATGGATCACTGTGTAGGAGGGCTCAAATGACTCTGGGAGCTGGGAACTGGAGCTGGGAGTGCTGACTCCCTCCAACTGTTTGAACTCTCCACAGAGTCAGATCACTTTGTCTCTGGGATCCAGTATAAGGTTTAGTCAGAGATGACGGCAACAGAACTCCTTCATGAGTCATCTGCTTAATCCCACTCCAGACAGAGGGCTCTTCCTTTTGCTCCATTAGTCTGTCTGTAGCTCTGTTGTCTTGCTGTTAGATGTGTTGGTTATTGCTGGTTTGGGTTCTTTTCTTTTTTTTTTTTTCAGTCTAAATTAGGTTCTTTTTTCTGTGCTTTCAGTTCTTACAGTGATGGCATTTTCAGCCATTGCAAGGATTTTTTTTACCCCTCCAGGGTAGTCCTGGCTTGTGCCATGCTCAAAGAGATTACTTCCAGTCCTGAAGGGAAAACTGTCTGGGAGGTTTCCCATGAAGAAGCTGATCTAATCCATTTGAGCTGGTAAAAGACTTCTGTGAGCTTTGCAATGTGCCAGACTCTGCCTTACAAGTAATACATGTCACTTCTATAGCAAGGCAACAATCATTTAAAGTGAGGGTGATATCTAGAGGTCTGTAGGTCTGTGACCCAAGAGAAGCTCTCCTGGCAGCAGCTGGAAATTTCTCCAATGAAATCCCAAACCCTTTGGGAGATTCCAGGCTTTGCTGCCAACCTGAAACCCGAGTTAGGGTTTGGTAGGTCTATGAAACTTTCAAGAGAGCAGTGGCCAGTTTTTTATTTCAGTTGAGTTTCACAGCGGTGCCACAGGTTCATTTAAATGCTGAATATGTGGAAATGAGCTCCTCTCCTTCCATGTGAATGTTAATTTAGTGCACTTTGTTTAGCTGTGATGGCAACACAGTTTTTGGAAGCGTTCTGTGTGCATTAGTCATCAATATCCCAGCGATGTTTCTATTGTGCTCATCCGCCAATGGTCCTAAAAAGCATCAGCAATTCATCTATTCCAGCTGGGACAAGAAAGCCTGACAAACTACAGTGCTGCATTGAAAAGCAACTAAAAATGGAATCATAGGGCATGTTTATTGTATTTTCATGACTGCAGCAGTCAGGGACTGATTTTCTAGCATACTGCAGCATTTGGGATTACCACTGTGGGCTGTCCTGTTTCATCCCACGAGATGACTCAGTTGGAAGTCAACTCTTGTGCAGGATTGGCCTCTGATTGGTACTGATGAGGGGGAGGGAGCTGTATTCCCATCCAGCTACCTGGCATGGTGCTCGTTTTACTTTGACAACCTGGTGCTAGGATGACAATCCCCCATAGTGTTGAAGAGTTTGTGCAGCACTGAATACTTACAGGTTCAGACTAAGAGGATTATGTCAGGAGGTTCAGCTGAGGTCCTGAGCTAGAACCTCATGGATCCAGGTTTGACTTCTGCTGTGAGAGCCTTGCCTGACCTTGTGCTCAAAGTGTTACCAGAGGTTTAGTTTCTCTCTGCAGGGTGAATATGTTATTTCTCCATCTGCCTGTCCTTTATTTCTCTACTTAAATGATGAGTGAGGAGAGGTCTTAATCAATGAAACAAGAGAGGGGTCTCACAAGCTGACTTCAGCTGCCTGGTATTTTAGTGTCTGTGTCCAATAGGCTCTTCCAGAGGCTGAATCAGAGCTGCTAAATGGCAATTCCTGTTCTGAATTGCCTTGGTTAAAGCTGGTCTTTGTGAATCCCCCCTTTTCCATCACACATCAACTGCCCTGTCCACCAGGGACACCAGAAATGCCATTGCATTTCTGCCATCTGTTTTCAGGACAGTCACCTTGGAGAGAGGTGTCTCTTCCCCACTGCAGCCTTGCCCTGTGTGGTGCTCCTACACTGATGCCTGTGCTGCTGTACCTGGGGGAACCTGCTTGCAGAGGAGTTGATTTCCCTGCAATTTATCAAGAGGAAGACAAGGCATAAGAAAATTCTGCAGAGCAATGGTGCCCTGCATCTCCCCCTGGCTAGAAGTGCCCTAACTGGCTCCTCCATATGCTTATGAGCAGGGGGACTGGGACTGGAAGGTTTTTAAGGTCAGCACCATCTATTCAGAACAAGAGGAGAAGGTGTGACCTTTCTCAAATGGTAGGGTTTGTCAGTGCTCCCACTGGGATTTTCCCCCAGGTGATTGCTTAAATGTCACTTGTGATAAGCCAGGGGATTGGAAGGAAGCACTGTGAACTTCCCTTTCTCCTTGGTGAGGCAGCACAGGGAGATTCTAATTGAGGTTCTGTGTTTTCCTAAAGTTGAAAACATCAGAGAAGCGACTAGAAATGTATTTTTCATATGGTGTCTGTTTTGTTAAAGCTGTAGTTCTTGAAGATGTCTGTTTCTTTAGCAATGAAAAAAAAAAACACCAACCTGTATAGCTGCAATTAACACTGCAGCAATAACTCAGTGGCATACATTCCTCGTGTTTATTGATTAGTGAACAAGCCCCCTGGGGTTTACATTGCTTCCAACACATTTGGTTCCAGCTGAATACCTGTAGTGTGCATTGATCTAAGCGTGTGATTTCTCCTAAATATCAGCCATCCTATTGCACCACAGCTATGTATGTGCTGGTGTGGCAAAACCAAGTGGCTGAAAATGAAAATCATCATGTGAAAAATGAAAGGGCACCTGTTCCAGTCTCTGTTGACGTCCATGAGCCCTCTCTGTCACACTGAGGTTACACCTGCGTAATTCACTTGGCTTCAATAGAGCAACTTCTGATTTATATTTGCATGTGTGAGAAGAAACTGAAATCCCTCAGGGGCTCTGGCAGCTCAGTTCTTCAAAGAATCAGCTCCCTGCTGCAGAGGAGGACCAGATACCGAAGTTCAAAATGCATGGATGCTTATTTCTTTACAACTCTTGTTTTCTTTGTGAGCATGAACTACAGATCATTGCACAGGCATTTCCAGTATAGGTGTGGCTGCAGTAATTGCTGCTCATCCTTTTGAAGGAACCTGTGCTTACAAAACAGAGCAGGATATGAAAGCAGATGAACATGCTGTCCAAAAGGACCCAGTGTGGCCAGCTGGAGTTCAGAGGTTAGGAATAGAGGGCGAGTTGCTGGGCAGGAGAAAGGCTGGGTGTGGTGGGTCACTGAAGGTGTAGCTGAGCACCCTGCTATGGCTCAGGCTGTGCTCTGATGCTGAAGGGACAGTGCAAGTGGTGGAGACAGGCAAAGGGCAGATGGATATGAAGGAGGGGAAGGCTACAGGGAGAGAGAGCAGTGCTAGTGCTGTAGGAGTAACAAGCTGGATGTGTTTCAGCTCATCAGCCGCTCGTCTATTTTAAAGTTGATATTAAAGGATGAAATAGCGTGTGGCAAGCAGGATGGAGGTACAGACAAGCTCTCAAATCAGCGTCGAGGTGCAGGGTAATTCTGCATTTCTATTCATAGTTGTG
>NW_016691990.1:0-3434 GCF_001604755.1 Lepidothrix coronata | reverse complement strand
AAAAAAAAAAAATCAACAAAACCATATAAATATGGTTTGGAAAATATGCCAAAACAAAGCAGAAACTTCATAATATTCCTCATGTTTAGTTTTAATCACAAAATAAGCAAATACAATATTAAACAGAGAGATTTTGGAACAAAAGAGGCAAAGGTGTCACAGTCAGGTAACAAGGGTAAAAAACAGCATCTCTCCTTCCCACTATGATAGCCTCATTAATACTGTGCATAATTTATAATCATAAACATAACTTAAACAACTTTTGTATGACTTTTAAATAAAAGGGCTCTCTCCCACCCAAAGAGAGATATTTCAAGAGTGAAAGGTATCATAGATACACACCTCAAAAGAAAAGTCAAATCAGTTTATAGGAATAGACAGACAAACCCATCCCTGGACAATGTTCTCAGTACTAGAGCAAACAATTCTGGCAGCCCTACGTGTTCTTTCCTCAACTTTAAAATTCCCATTTTATAGGGGAAGCAAAATCCCTCACAAGCCACTCACCAGGTTAGCTGTGACCAGGTTTGCAGGGAGTCACACCACATAACTGGCCAGTCCAGCATACAGCTCCCTGTCCTTCTTGACTGTACCCACAGAGCAGGATGCCTGGCACCTCCTCAGGTGCATCATCCCTGCAGCTGGGGCAGCTTCTTGTATTGATTATTCAACAACACAACGACAGAAATCACCATCTTCTCTGCTGAGGTCATTCTGTTTTAAAGCACAGCAACACGTTGCCTGCTGCTTTGGGGTCGGTAACTTCTGCCCCTGCCTGCCTCAGAAGAGATGCTGACAGGTGCTGTTCTAAAGCACTGAGCAAGAAAACATGGACTAAACTATGCACACAGAACACCATCCTTCAGGTTTACTCTGGCTATCACTTTTTCCTCACTTATTCTTCATACCTGTGGTTGATGCTTCCCAAAGCCGCTCACCACAAAGCACTCTGCACGTGGCCAAGAACTTGTCTCCATGAGGTTATCCTTAACAAAGCTCACATCTCATCAATACACCCACCTTAAATCTGCCAGCCCAGCTGCACAAAAGGAACCAGCTTTATAGGCTACTCCCCTGCCCCACCAGTTCAGGCACATCATTAGTATTTATGCCTTGCACATGATCCTCATTACCCACCTGCACAGACTCCCACCCTCTTTGGGGCTGACCACCACAATTCCAGTTCAATAAACTCACATTTGGGGAAAGAGGAGCCTAATTATTCCTACTGTTTTCTTTATTTGTAAAGGAAAGAAAGCCCAAAATTTGCTTTAGCCAGGAAAAAGCCTCTCAAAACTTTTATAGAGGGAGCAAGTGATAAAGAAGGGATTTAAATTCACAGCAATAAAGGGAACTCCAAAAAAGTATCCTAACCTTCAGGAATAGAGTCTTTGAAAGCTCATTAAAGGTGTAGCAGTATTAAATGCCTACCAAAATAAACAGGAATTTTTCCATTTACTAGAGCAGTCTTGAATGAGGCCTCTGGAAACTAGACTCACACACACAGATCATCATAGGCACTGTCTTCCATCAAGTACTCTGAGTAATCTCATTAATTCTCCTTTCATAAAAAGTTAGCAGTGAAGTTGCTGATACTATTTGCTATTTTTTTTTCTAAAATTAATCCTTAACACTGACCACAATAAAAGAGTTTGGCTTTTTTATAAAATTCATACTTAAAATAGCCATGAATCTTCCTAATGTGTCATTTGACATTTGTTATTACTTGGCTGTGGACTGGCTTTGAATATTTTATGAAATATTTATGGCAGAAGGGGATATGGGATTCATAAGAGCAAGACACATACAATATGTGGAAGATTAGTGACAATTACCACAAGGGTAAAATTAGTATAATCAGCCATCACTTTCTTATGAAAAAATACAGACTTAATTGGTGGCAGGTGGATATTTCTTCCATTTTAAAACCGTACTTTTTGGGGACTGATTTGCATATTTTTCTTCATTTTTGTAAGATTAAATAAAATTCTGTTTAAATGTGATCTCTGGCTAATTAACTCATGGTAAACAGAGAAATGTAACGTTCTCTTTAAAGAAATATTTTGCAAATTCCCTTTTCAACCCTAATAATTTGTCAAAAGAAGAGAATAATAATTATGTGCATCACATCCAGCTAATGTGCAAACAGATTGTGAGCAGGTGAAAGTGGAACTCATGGGGAAAAAAAAAAAATGTTTCTTTTTTTTGTGTTTTTTTTGAAAGTGGATTGAATTCAAATCTTAAATTGAAAATTACAGCAAAAGCTCCATGATTAAAAAAGCAGCATTTATGCCTTGATCTCTTGTAATCCTCTTATTTTAGGCAAGGAAACACTGAGTTAGGGGAGATCAGCTGTTGGCACAGTCAGTGTCTTCAAAGCCACCTGTATTTGGGACTTACCCAAGTATATTCTGTGTTAGCTGTTGACATGTAAAATCACATCATTCCCAACCCAGTACCATAAAATACCCTGTGCTGTGACTGTGTATTGACCAGGTCCAGCAGCTTGTACTCTGTGAGCCAAACCCAGGCAACTTCCATTTAATATGGAAGAAATGCTTAGGCAGTCGTTTGGTGAAAAGATTTTTCAGACTGGATGGAAATTCAGCTGCTTGCATTTGCACAAGGTTTGAGACAACGTGAACACTTCGAAGAGATTTTGCTTTGAGATTTATATCCACTGCTAGTGCAGAGGCAGTGGAAATAAGTCAAAACCTGTTCCCGTGTACATTGCTGCACCATCCACTGGAGTCACATATTTAACATAAAGCTGGAGTTTGCCTTGCATAGCAAATCTGTAGTTACTACTCATGCAACAGGACTTTCAAGGGCTAGCTGGGGGTGAAGGGCCACTAAATACGTGATTCCAATCAGGGCTGGAAGCCTGTGCCTTCAGAGAAGTTTGGATGGGGCTCCCTGAAATTAGTTAGATTTTTAGATTGTGCCCCTTCTAAGTGGAAGCAGCACAGTGACAAGAAAATTAGTATATAATTGCCTTACCATAATTCCTCACCTAATTAATAAATGAAAACACTAGGCATGCTGCAAGTTTGACCTGGGATTAGTACTCCCATGGAGGTTTACGCTGTTATTTTCTTTGCTATACACTTTTCCCTGCAGGAAGATTAGCATCTTTAGGGTCATATTTATTTATATGCATCAAATATTTATTTCCTTTTTTAACAACAAGATTCAAAGCCATTTAACACCAATTTTTCCCTTGCCCACCAAAACAGTGTTTCTCATGCAAATACTTTCACTGTTGTGATTTTGTTCTCTTGAAATCTCTGAGGGTTAGGTGCTTTGAAACCTCAGGGGTTTTATGGCATATAGACAGAAATGTATTCTGCATAATAACACCCCATCTTAATGCATTTTGTTGTTTTTATCTAGGAGCAGACCTAAACAACTACCTCTCAGGAAAAAAAAAAAAA
>NW_016691989.1:0-3434 GCF_001604755.1 Lepidothrix coronata | reverse complement strand
TGGGTGTCACTGAGGCAGTGGGTGTCACTGAGGCAGTGGTGGGTGTCCCGTGTGGGTGCTGTGCCTGCAGCAGTCCCCGTTCCCATCACTCTGCAGTCCCAGTTTGTGTGCTGGGGCAGTTGTTTGTTTGTGTGCTGGGGCAGTTGTTTGTGTGATTTTTGTCTTTAACAACACTGTAGCTGTTTGGAAAGCAGCTTTCAGAACAACCTGGGCTAACATTTAGTTCCTCTGTCCTTTTTCCTCGTGCTGGAGATGTTCTGTGACTCTGTTTAATGACTGTGGCAAGGCTGTAAATAAAACTGGCAGTGGAAATAGTGGCCCAGTGCTGTGAGCTGCACACCATTTATATCCCAGCAAGCCCATTGCATTGGCTGCATGCCCAGGAATAGCAAGGAGTCCTCCTGCTCATGGCTGCACCCTGCATTTGGAAGAGGAGTATATGTAGGTTGACAGCACAGCATAAATACTCCCTAAGTTCATTTTCATTGTGAATAAACCCTGTGCCTTAAAGTTCCAGCTGTGATTTGACTAGTTCTAGCTATGGAGAATACACCACCACTGGTGGAAGACTGCTACCCTATTTCCTTTTACCTGGCAGTAGAAATCTGCAATTTATTTTAGATTAGAATTTACCTCAGCTTCCAGCTGTGGATTGTGTTGTACCTCTGCCTGCTCAACAGAAGTAGGCAGAGATATCCTATAATTATTTGTTCCTAGATTTATTACCCTGTATTTGGCCATGTTGAAATTAATATAATTACTCTGTGCCCCATTCATTACAGTGATCTGATCTGTATCAGTGAGCTCTTCTCTTCATTACTAACTTGTGCCAAAATCCTCTTTGCATGTCAGCTTGATAGGTAAAGAGTCTATGTTTTCCTACAGGGACTGATAAAAATGCTAAATAATTCCAATACAACCAAAATTTGGTCTCTGTAGGAGCTGAGAACACACATACAATGAAGATTCTCCACTGGCATTTGTATTTTGAGTTCTATCAATTAACAGATCTTGAATCTTGCACAGAAATTTTCTAGATCTTTATTTACAGTGACACACAAGCAGCTCTAGCATTATTGTGCCTGTGTCTGAGGTTGTACCCACTCACTCATTCAGGTCACACCTCAGCTTTTAAAGACACAAGTACTCCATTAGTTTTCATAATTTTCTCTAGGAAGTTCCCTGAATTTCATGGACTACCAGCAACAAAATAAGCTTTTCTTGAGCTCTTGGATCAGAGTTTTCTGTTTGTGCTGATCTGAAAAAAGGTCCTGGTGTGGTAGCTGCTCAGTATTACTTCCTTAAATTACTTTTGGTTGGTAGTATATTTTCTTGACAGTATTGACTCATATTGGAATTCTCCCAAATTCAGAATGGAACTAGTTTGTGAGCCTTTCTGTGGTGTTGGGTTCCTAATGGCCATTCCACTCCATTAATCTATTACTGTACTAATACTGTGGTTAGAATGTGTTTTTGTACTAATGTACCTTGAAAAATCCTTATTGTCCTTAATTGTGTTGGCCATTGATTTCTCATTGACATTAGCCTCAAGCATTCTAGCAATCTCCTGACTCTTAATTTATATTAATTGCTATCAATGTTCCCTTTTTAACTTTAATTATTTATTTTTACACATGCTTTTACTTTCCCCGTAAGTATTTTTCCACTAAGGTTGATTAATTTTTCCTTGATTATGGATTTTGTGGCATTTAACGCAATATTCTTAACTCTTAAGAGTTATAGAAATGATTTCACAGACCTTCAGATTTAAAAAGTGGTTTAACCACAATCTATCCACTGTCATGTGAATTTCAGTCTCAAGATAATTTTTACTTATAGTGTTCAACTCTGATGGTATGTCTTGTGGAATAATAAGGAAAAATTTTAGAATGGGTAACCTGTATATAATTTTCATAAAGGTCTAGAGATGTGATGATCAGTATTTTGATACGACTGTAGCTTAAGTCAAATGTGGATGAGTAGCAGTGTCCTGAAAATGATTATTCTTTCAAGTGGTTTGAGCTTTTATTTTTCAGCTTTTCATACTCAAATATGTAAATGGTTCTTTTGTCTGAATGCTGAACCAAATTTGCATTTTAAACCCTCCTGATGCAAACAAGTTTAAATTCTCTGAAGAATTAGGATGTCACAAAAAGGGACTAGTTGTGTGTTTTAGTAAAGATTATTAAAAAAATATATTTTCTTACTTTAAATATGAAATTCAGATGGAAATTTTAAAGTGTCTTCTCCTCTTCTCTTCCAAAAGTGTGATTTGGTGGGCTTTTTTAATGAAAATAGAGATACTTGGGCTCTCATTTCCTGCTAAGACACCTCAGACCCTTGAAACTTCAGAGCTAGATCTTAACTGTGCAGGATTGTTGGCTCAATCCAGCAGTGACACCAGCTATGCAGTTGCATTATTTGGCACTATAATAAGAAGTAATACAAGATAAGCAGATGAATGTTATTCCCTGGAAGCAGCGGAAGTGTATTCCAGCCTCGAGGAGATAACCATGCCTGTGGCAGGGAGGAAGGGACTGGGGCTGAGCTCTGTGGTACTGCAGCCAGACTGGTGGCTTTGATGAGTGTGTAATTAGCTAAACCCAGTCATTTAATGTTGTTATTTGAGTGTGGTAAGGGAACACATGCCATGAATGTGCTGAAGATTTTAATCTTAGAGCTAAAGAACTGACATAGTCTAATTGGTGACTGGGGGGAGCAGCCTGTTTGCCTTCCACTGAGCTTCTGTGCCACCTTCTGTGGCCAGAGACACTGCACACAGCGTGTCCATCCCACCCCAAAGGAAAGGAGCAGGAAAGGTTGCTGTTTGCAGCTTTGGGAAGAAGACAGCTTTTATTCAAAAGCCATTAAGAATTCTGCCACAAAATGTTGTGCCTGCTTATAGAAATGGTTCCTTTTGTTAAGGGTGAGCTTGGCTCAAAGTAAGCTCTGCACTGGTGAGGACAGATCACTTTGGCAAGGGCAGTGACAGACACAGGGCCACATTCTGTGGTTTCTTGCAGCTGTTGTGGCTCCAGGAGTGGATTTGTGTCACTGTACTGTGTGCCACGGGCAGGGTACCTTCCATTAGACCAGACCTGTCCAGCCTGGCCTTGGACACTTCCAGGGGTGGAGCATCCACAGCTTCTCTGGACAACCTGTTCCAGTGCCTCACCACCCTCACAGGGAAGAATTTCTTCCCAATATCAGATCTTAACCTACTCTCCCTCAGGTTAAAGCTTCCCCCTTGTCCTATCGCTCCATGCCCTTGGAAAAATCCCCTTTCCAACTCTCTTGTGGCTTCCCTCAGGTCCCAGATGGTGCTGCACCCTGAGCCTGCTCGGGGCTGAACACCCCCCCTCTCTGAGCCTTTCCTCTGGGAGAGCTGCCTGAGCCTTTTCCAGGCTGAACAACCCCCCTCTCTGAGCCTTTCC
>NW_016691988.1:0-3435 GCF_001604755.1 Lepidothrix coronata | reverse complement strand
GTCTCTTTTTAAAAATCTCCAGGGATGGAGAATCCACTACTTCCCTGGGCAGCCCATTCCAATGTCTGATCACCCTCTCTGTAAAGAAATTCTTTCTTAATATCTAACCTAAACCTACCCTGGCACAACTTGAGACCATGCCATCTTGTCTTGCTGATAGTTGCCTGGGAAAAGAGACCAACCCTCATCTGGCTAGAACCTCCTTTTGGGTAGTTGTAGAGAGTGATGAGGTCTCCCTTGAGCCTCCTCTTCTCCAGGCTGAACTACATGTCTAGGTCTACATATGGGCCAAGCATCCAAACTCCCACGGAGAGAGGGCAGGAGTGGGATGCAGCACCCACATACAGGCACCTTGTGTCATTAAGATGCCCTTGTGTATCTCACTTATCCACACAGAGCTCCCACATGCAACAGTGGGACCTGCAGGAGACCCAAACCCTTCTTCAGCAAGAGCTAGTGGCCCAGCAGGATGCCCAAGGGATGTCCAAAAGGCTCTAGATACCTGTATGTGGGCAACAGTAGGCACTTAAATTCAGGTGTATTGATCCGGAGCTGGATTCCACTGAGAGTATTGCTCTCTTCTCTGAGCTACTCACAGCCCACAAACAGCTGGTGCAGTCTACAGAAAACAGATTTCAGAATATTACTCATAATATCTCACCAATAATTTCTACTGATTCTAATTAATGGCTGCAATGATGGTTAGTCAGTTTAGATTGTGGGAACTGCTGCTGAATTTGAAAGAACAGTATTTTAAGTGATTATTTAAATGGCCAAATTACTGGAAAATTGTCTAGAGATCTGTATGTATAGTTTCAGTCATCTGATATTTACTCATGCAGTGCATCTCCTGACAGCATCAGTGAGGTTTGTGATGTAATACTCAAGTGAACGTGTTGTGCATCTGCATGTTTTATGTGTGACACAGAGAAAGAGAATGGGAGATGCGCTCCTGTATTTTGAGTAAGCTCAGCTGTTCTGCATTGATAATAACACTGCTTTAGACTAGACCAGAATTTTACTAGTCAGGGTCTTCAAGGTTCAGAATTTGAAAGTCCCTCACTATTTGTGATGTTTGCTTTACCAATAAGCTCTAAATTACTTCCCTGGATTTTTGAAAATTCTGATACTCAGAAAGAGTTATGGCTTCCGAGTATTCCAGGATCCATAGGAACCAACTGCCAGTTTAAGATATATACATATATGCAATAGACAGCAATAAATGTAGCTGGGGAGTAGGGGGGGGAAAAAGAAAATAAATTAATATCCTCAAAACACAAAATATACAAGAATATTAAAGAGAAAAAAAGCCAACTGTGAATATAACAAAAGTAGGTGCAGGATCACTGAGAATTTAATGTGATGAAGCTGTCAAATGACAAAAATATTGTAGTACTGGCACCTTTTCTTATCAAGGTGAGTAGATGTAATATTACAGCAGCACTTAAAGGAGAACAGAAGAGGGAAAAGCAAGATCTAGGGAACTTTAAAAAGACATATTTTCATTGAAGTGACTGTTGGTATGGCAAACTGGCATTATTTGAGTATGGTGTATAGATGTCTCAAAGAGGTATCTGACTTTTGAAGACCAAACTGATCAATACATAGTCAGAGAAATACTGTTTTAAGCTTTACAAATGCAATTATTTTTAAGATAGTAATACTGCAGCCAGCCTGAGCAATGTACACCTAGAATGATGAGTTTGGTCTTCAAATGACAGAACTGTAATATTTGGCAATTACAAGTCCATTTACTTCAATAGGAAGAAAAACCTTTTTTGACTTTGTATAAGGAGGTGAAGAAGCACTGAGACTAAGTGAATCATAGGTCATGTCAGAAAGAGCAATGCAAAATTCATATGTCCTAGGTCTAATTATCATGAAAAAAACAGTGCAACTTTATGCAAATCAAACATGATAGTGAATGCAAGTATATCAGTAGGGTATTCACATAATCTTTGTTACAGGACATTACGTAATCTTTTTTTACAAACTCAATTTGGATTTTAAGGGTTTTCTGAATAAGAAAGGCATATACTAGGGAGAGTGGATAACCTGGAACCCACTTATTTATGCTTTTGTTTTCTCTCCACTTTCAAAGAGTTAAAGCACAGAATTAATCATTATTGTTTGACTATTTTGATGGCTTCACTGCACATGCTCACTATCAAAAATAGTTAATGTTGAAATCCTTTTAAGGGATACTTCACAGACATTTTGATCAATTATGTGTTTGTGGTTTTGCCTGTAGGTGTATATCCACCTTGGATATACATCCATATTTTACTGGATTGTGTTCCTGCCTTAGAGGGACCTCTTGCATGTCATTAACCGCTGCCTCAAAATGCAAATCTAAATGAAAACAGGAAAATCAAAAGTATGCTTCCAGTGCCTTCAGTATTATCAGAGTATTTCCTGTACTTGACCTTCGAAGCCAGAACATTTTTTATTGTAGAAAATGTTTTAGCTCTTCTTGACATGGAAGAGGTCAAATAACTGATCAGCCATTTATGTGCAGAGTATGCTGCTGTTGTGGTGCTTCCCACCCCCCTCAGTCCCCCCTGCAGAGACAAAAAGAATATTTGCAGATTTGTAACATTTGAACATGTCTTATTAAAAGAAACTATTTCAGAGCCAGCAGCCTCACTTCTGGCAAGGTATCTAAATACAGCTATACAAACAGGCCAGTTTCTGAAGTTGAAGCAATAGTCAACCCTGCTGAAGTGGAAGAATCTATCTTTTCTCTTGGCTCATTGACAGAGATGCAGTCATCTCCAGAGTCCAGAATTATCCACTGCTGTTAATCCTGCTTGCCTTCACTGAGAACGCAGTTGACCTCCAATTTGACCCATCTTTGACAACTTCCTTCGCCTTCAATTACCAAAATTGCATCCATTCTTTTTGCAAAATCTGGATCACTAGGATCTCCCTTCTCATCTGCTGCTTTTCAAAGCCTGCGATGCAGTCCTGGTTCCCACTGCATGCAGGGTTATGTCCCAGAAGTGTTCTATAATTAGAACTGACCACACAGATATGCTTCAAGAGATTATGCAGCTGAAATGCAGAAAATACTCACTTAAAAAAAAAAAAGTAGTTGGTTTCAACTTTCATTATTGCTGCTTTCTGTTGGCAGCTTTCCTTCATGGTATTGCACATCACTTTGCCTCCATTCATTTGAGCAGAGGTAACCAATACCTCTTCCATTATTAAAGCCTTGGGAACAGAAGATGAAATCCTGCCTTTGCTGAGGTCAATGACAGAACTCCTGTGAACTTCAGTGCCTTGAGTATCAGGCCAAAAGGGATCATTAGATCGTCCTGTATATCACTGATATTGATGTCGTGTTGGACTACTGCCTATCCTCCAGATGGCATCCAAGCTGTGACTGCTAAAGGACAGAAAATCCACCACCATCCCTGGTGGTGACATGTTCCC
>NW_016691987.1:0-3440 GCF_001604755.1 Lepidothrix coronata | reverse complement strand
GAGATTTCTCATTAGGCTGTTCCCAAAGAAAGGGCAAATGAATAGGGAGCAAAGATCTAAGAAGAATTTTGCAAGAACTTCTGCCAAAAATAAACCTGCATGAAATAAATTGGTCTCCCTCATGACCAACCCATTGGGGGCATTCCCTGTTTCCTAATGTGTTATCAGCCACTCTATCTGTGGTTAGTGTTTGGCCAAGCTATGTGCCAAACACAGAGTGTAGTAGAAGAAAATCTTGTATGGCTTTAAAAATGTATGAAATAATTTAAACCACAGGTGTTTATCACAGTAGAATAACCCCACAGTAGAGCACTGCACCGAATTAACTCCAGCTATACGGTTAAATAGGTGGAAAAAAGTGCATGAAGAAAAGTTTTTCTCTAATTAATACTTTGCTACATTTAGGGTGGTCCTGTTTGTGTTGTTATCCCTACAGGGAAAGAATCCACACGGATGGTCACTGTTTGGCCTTGCTTATGCAGGTTTCTGAATCACCTCTCTATAGAATTGCAAATACCCAAGAGTGCTTTTAGGTGGAGAGGTTTAGACACACTGCTAAAAAACTACTCCATGGACCCAAATCCAGGTAAGGTGTCTCATACACGTGGCTCAAAGTCCTTCTCCCAATCTCTAGATTAAAAAAGCTTGAGTTTTCCTGTATGGTGGGTATTCAGAATGTGAGCATAGTGGTGTCAAAGCTTGCTAAGAATGACATTTATGTGTACGTGGGTATCACAACATCATCCAGATGTGCCTGAATTAATTCTAGCACCAGAAGTTATGGGAACCTGAGGCTCCACATTAGGGTGGGAGCATCCTTATCTCTCTGTTAGGCTTTGACTCCAAAAGCTCAGGTATGTGAAAATGTATTACATTGTCTTGATCTATCCTCAGTCTCTCTGTGACTCTGATCTTCCTTAATTCACAGAGAAGTGGATTGAGAAGCTTTTAGATACAGAGGCAGTAAGTTCCTAGTTTCCTAAATGGAATTAGGTACTTCATTGTAAACAGTGAGATTTGAAGTGTGTAATATCCCCTGACAAATCTGACTGAGATATGAGGGGCAGAAGGGCAGAAATTAGCAGGCATTTGGGCAGAGCTTTGTGCCTTGAGTTACTTGTATGGCATATTTCCCTGCTGCAGTGACTGAAGAGCACTGTGCTGGGATATGCTCCTGCTGATGTGGCACCAGAATTTCCAAGTTCGTCAAGTAGAAGGTATTCCTGTTACCTCCTCCTCCTTTTGTGCACTGGAGCCCTACAGACGTGGCAGCTTCCTGAACCTCTTCCCAATTATATGGTATGCATGTTGTATGTCCCCTGTTGACCACCAGGACAAGGAGACAACAATTTCAAATTAAGAGCCACATAGTAAAAAAAAAAAAAAAAAAAAAAAAGGAAAAGTGAGGAGTCAGGAATAAAAGCAATAAAAGCAGACTTTATTTTCTTTTTTTCCTTTGCACAGAAAAGTTTCGTAGCAGCTGAGCCTGAGAATTACTACATCTCAGGATCTGAGTTTTGTTTGTTGCAGTTTCTCAGTAACATTAAAAAAATACTATTATTATTTGACTAAAGCTTGCAAGGGCGAGATATTTCCAAGGGAAATCTTCAGTCTCTTTTGCCTGCTCTTTCTGAAATGGCAGAAGCAGGGAGGCAAGATGACTCACTCACTCTCTAGGACTTTTAATTTTAAAGCATCTAGAGCTGCTGTGAGTGAGGCCAGGCTGTGGAACACCCGGAGCCTGGAAGGGTTTTATTACCCCCTTCCACGTCATCCTGCAGTTCTCAAATCCCTGGAAGAAATATTCAAGCAGAGCGAGGGGGAAGGGAATCCTTTGCTTTTTGACCTGCAAGTTTTCTTGCACTCCATTAAACCGTTTGCATCTTTTGCCTACAAGCATACATTTTGCCAACATTTGTTCCAAGAGCATTTCTACTTCCCATGCATTTGTTTGGAACACCAGAGAAGCTAACATTCTTCTTTGCACCACGGAAAAGAAGATTTTGCCCCATCATCTGTGCCTGTACTTTACTACTGTGAGTTAGAAGCTGCCCTACCACCTCTAAATCTCTCTGTTCTTAAATACAAAAGTACTTGATTGTAAAAAACAATGCTAGGGATGTGCCAATATTTCTGAAAAATCACAAAGAAGAAATGTAAAGGAGGACAGTTCTCAGTTCAATAGCTTGAATTGGATATAGTTTGTCACTGAGCTAATGAAGTAAATTACTAGTATTTTTCAGCTAAGCATAAAGGGGCTTGCATTTCTGTTAGGATAACGCATGGAGCATGAGCTAGTTTCCTTGGCAGCACTAGGAAGAGAAGTTTTAATGAATGGCGAATGTCTCAACTTCCCTGCTTTCTCCACCCACCTAAAAAAGTTTCCCTGCTACTTGCCACAACATAACCCCTTTTTTTTTAACTTAATCTGAGCTGCTTCACATAGCTGTACAACAAAGGAGTGAAAAAATAGTCTGTAAAACACATGGAGGGTAGAGACAGGGCTTCAAACAGTCTGTGCAAATTAAGATAAAAAGAATCTAGTGGGGAAACTGCTAGGAGAAACTGGCTTGTTTCATTTCGTGACGTGTCAGGAAGATACAAATGACAGACCACATCCAGGCTGAGCACAAAGCCTGGGCAAGATCTAGGAATAGCCTTTGCTAAACTGCCCCCTGGATCTTGAGGAGGAGGTGCACCAGGACTCAGGATCCAGTAAACCAAGGAATCTACCACTTATGTATACAAGTGTTTTAAATTATTGAGATTTTAGAAAATAGGAGATCACTAATGAAAAATGAGACGATGTTGCAAAATAATACAGGGATGTGGAGGAGTTTTCTACTTTTTGAAAGTATGTATAGTAAATACCCATTTTACATTGCTTGAAAAGTTTTTCATACTGCTTTTTGTTTCTGGTAGTTTCAGTGACCAGCATTTTTACTAAAAAAACCTTTTTTACTTGAAAAAAAGGAAAGATTTTAATAAGTAGTTGTGGGTTTTTTTGCTAAGCCTCCCTTTTTTACTAAAACCTAAAGTATTTAGTGTCATACATGGGGTATGGGGGGGTGATAAACAATAATTTTTTTAAGAGATGTAATCAAAATCATTCCTGAAAAGTTTACAAATACCCAATATTGAAGTAAAACTGAACAATTGTCAGATAAATTTTCTGATTTGAAAGAATTTTTTTTAAATAAGTTCCATGAAAAATTTTGAAAAATGCTTTCCAACAGTAGCAAGTTTCATTTCACAGAATCAGGTAAATGTTTGCTGATCAGGATCTCTGCAAGTCAGTTAATTCAATTTCCTGCTTGAACCAGCAGAGTTGCTGACACTGTATCAGGTCAGCTACGAGTGAACAGGTAACTCATATCCTGGGGCTGTTAGTTTTTGTCTCTGTGATGAGATTTCTCATTAGGCTGTTCCCAAAGAAAGGG
>NW_016691986.1:0-3441 GCF_001604755.1 Lepidothrix coronata | reverse complement strand
TTTTTTTTTTTTTTTTTTTTACTAACATCTATCAGTGCAGCTCACACAGATATAAGGTCTGGAACCACATATAAGGGACTCCAGGACCAACTCTGCAAACCTCCCAGAGGTGCTGAAGGGTTAGTGGCAGGCTTAGGACTTAATTTCTCACAAGCCATCCAAGATAAAAGACACTTAATATTATTAGCCAATAATCCCATTTTTCACTGCCTTCACTGGTTATCTGTGGGCCTTTTAATCACCTGCAAATGGCCTGTCCCAGAAAAACACCTATGTGATCAGCCTTAAGCAGGTGATTAACCAAGTGCTCTACTGCATTGGAGAGGGTCCTGCACTCCTGCAGGGAACCCAGATCCAGATGTGCTTTTTTGCTGTGCAGGGAGAGGATTATAAATGCCACTACGTCTTCCATTTCCCAGCTTCAAAATTCTTTCTGAGATACAGATGTGATATTTTAATGTATTTCAAATACTTGAAAATTTAAAAAAAAATAAACACACCAAAAAGTAGCCTTATGATTACATCTGCACATTTACCTCTCTTGACAGCAAAGCCAAGATGCAGACTGCCCCAGGTCCACATGTGAAGAACTCCTTGAGCAATGCTTTTCGTGCAGCTTGTGCCTCCTTGCCAAAACAAGGGGGAAATGATGTCCTCAGCTGCACAGGCCACCAGCCAGCACTCCTGGTGTGCTCAGGGGACATCCAGGTGTGCCACCAGGACAGGTATAAACACCGTGCAAGGCTGGGTATGGCAACAGCAGCTGGTTGGACCCCACAGCTACAGCTGCTCTTCCCTCTGTGCCACTTGTCCACGGATGAGTGTTGAGTGTCACCCATTCCTAGAGGTGCCAAAGGGACTGTCAGTCAGCAGCCACTTGTTGGCTTCTCAGGCCTGGGAAGGGAGGATGGTCCAGCTGTGCAGCAGGAAACTGGTCCTTAGTCCAGGGCTGCAAAGTCCTGGCGTTGAAGGGCTGCCCTCTGCTGACTCACCCTGGATCGCGGGTGAGGGCTGCAGGAACCCACTGCACTCGCTGTAGAAAAGGAGAGTGCCGACAGCTGCTGCAAAGCTGCTGCACCAGCACGTCACCAACTGGGTCACACAGAGCAGCAACAACACTGCCTCGACTGTCTCACTGCCCGTGCAGGCTCCATCCCTAATCCGAGGGAGCACGGCATGGCAAAGACACACTTTCCCTGGCGCAAGAGCAACTTTGTTAAACTGGAAACACTTTAAGGGACAGATGTTTGGGTCTGTTCTAGTGTCTGACCGCTCTGACGAAAAAAACCAACCCAACACTTTTTAAATATTTATTTAAACATATGAATTTCCTATATTTCATTTGTGCCCACTGCCTCTTGTGCTTCCACTGGATACCACCAAGAAGTCTCTATCAGTCTTCTTTACCCCATCAGGAATTTATACACATGGGTAAGATCCCCCTGAGCCATCTCTTCTCCAGGCTCAACAGCCCCAGTTCTCTCAGGCTCTCCCCATTTGTCAGATGCTCTAAGCTCTTCATCACCCCAGCAGCCTTTTGCTGAACTCTCTCCAGTATATCCTTGTCTCTCTGTAGTGGGGAGCCCAGCACTGCACACTGATGAGACCCCCTGAGCTGTTGCCCCTCTCTCCTGCACCCTGGATCACACCAAAGCAGATGGCAGTGATGGTAGGAAAGCACAGGGTTTGGTTTAAGCAGTAGAGCTGTACTGTAATGAAGCAAAAGCCAGCTTGTGAGCACTCCTCTATTTATCTTCCTCTGCTTGAAGGCTTTAAAGATCACTTACAGTAACTGCCATACACGAGAGGATTACTAAGATCTCACACAACTCTCATGAGCATCTCTCTAGCTCAGACAAAGAATGCAGGAATTAAGAGGATACACACTGCTGCTGGACATCCCACTTGAGGTCAAAATGCCATTGCTGCCTGGTCTCAGCCCAGTATTTTTCAGGCAGGACAAGTCTGTGAAAAGGCAAAAAAAAAAAAGTGGTAAAACCTCTCTGATGTTTGTTTTCTTGTGAGGCCAACTGGAAAACAACATGACGGGATCACCATCGCTCAAATAAATATATTTCACAATATGCTCTACAGAGTCAAGTACTGCACTTAAATCAGGCCAATAAAATAATCTCTCACCTTTTCAAAGTTTCTTAACAGTGTTACTGCTCTTGAATATCTGTTTTCAGACAGCAAAACAAAGCAGTCAGTTCCATAAAAGCAGAATCTGTTGAAGACCACAGACACAAACTGACCCAAGCAAATCCCAGTAGGTCTAAAAAAGACTAAAATGACATTGGGACATTTAGATATACAACCAGAAGACGTAAGTGGAAAAAGAATGCAAGACATGAGGAAACACTCTGTGAGGCTGGTCAAATGGGACAGGTTACCTAAGGAAACTGTGGAGTATCCACCCCTGGAGACACTAAAAGCCCTGTGCAACTTGCTCTGACCTGGGTGAGCAGTGGGGATTGGACTAGAGCTCCAGAGGACCTTGAGTAACGTGTGATTCTCTAACAAGCTGTTCTCTTAATCACCATGTTATAGTATCAGCCTTCATTCAGGAGGGTACTAAAGGACAGGTTTAAATTTATTCATGAACCCTCTAAAAATCAAAGGAGTTACGGTTATTGGAAGAACAAACTTACTGGCACAGCTCTAAGCATGTGCTCATCACTTACTGCAGTTAAAGACAAATTTACCCACAGGCTTAAATGAGTACTCGTGTCTCTTTCTGAATGGCCTTGTGTGTGTTGTTCTGTATGTAGCACTTGGCTTCACTCATTTTTCGTGCTCCATTTGCTTAACATTACAGTCTGAGCAGAATTCCACACAGAAGCCTGAAGCACTGTCACTAAAGCACACACAAGAAAAAAACGACCAGTTTCTAACCACGTGAACTGAAAAGCCTCTGCTACATCTTGGCAGGAGACCAACACTATTAGCAAAATACTAGGAAAACAAAAGTAGCAGCTACAGGCATTTGCATAAAGAACCCAGAATCACAACTCCAGTACCATGTCCTCATAACTAGTCAACAGTTCCCTTCAGCCTTCCAGTTTGTTCCCACATTCACAAAATGAAGCAATGTGCTTCTAAGCAGTTCTCAAACAAACAAAGTATCTATACTACATGTAACTAGAGAAAGCACATAGAAAACAGACATGGACAAAACACAAATAAATTTGCATTGATGATATTCCAGCCAGAAGCAGCTGGCAAGTTTGCCTCAGAAGACCGCAGCTTAGCATTCCTCACACTCACAGGTTCACTTTGAATTATTTGAAGAGTGACCATTTTCCAACATTTTCCTGAACATGTGTTCAGCAAATTGCTAATGATAGGAAAAAAAGGACACAGTGGCTTTTTGTGACCGATAAAATCGATTCTGCCATGTCTACAACTAATGCTCTTATATTCAAGTGTTATCATCATGCC
>NW_016691985.1:0-3441 GCF_001604755.1 Lepidothrix coronata | reverse complement strand
CAGCATTTAATCTATCAAGCCCATGGCTGCTTCCAGAGGAAATCAATGGCTCTTCCACCTGGGGAACAGCCAAGGCATACAGTTATCACAAGCATATACTCTTCACCAATATCAGAAGGCATCATAGGGAGCCAGAAGTGGGTTGGCCAGAAGAGATACTAATGAAGGGCTCTTGGTCTGCTCCTGGCTGGATCTCCCTCTTCTTCTGAACCTGATCTAGTGGAAGATGCCCCTGTTCATTGCAGAGGATTGGACCAGAAGATCTTTAAAAAGTCCCTTCCAATTCAAACTATTCCATGATTCTACACGGCTTGCAAGCCCTTGTGCGCTGAGCACCAAGATCCTTCTTCCAGCCCCATCCCAACCTCAGATCGGCGAAGGGTCATCCCAAACTTCTGACCATGACACCCAGAAAGTGTGTAAATGTGGAATAACAAAGCCAGGAAAAACCCAGCATTTCAATTTAAGGCGAAGAGCTGCTTTTGCAGCTGCTTCATTGCTCTTGTCACAAGGAATATCAGCGTCAGCTCAGGGCAGCCCAGCCGGGGCGGCCGCGGGGGGAACAGGTCACAGTTTTGTCACTTTTATGCACAATTTTACATGACAGGACTGATTGGGAAGATGGCAGGAATAGAAAGGCTCTCACCTCCCACAGCCACCTCGTTACAATAAATAGGGCAACGAGGAGACACCCTCCTGGGGAGGCTGAAGGGGAATTTTTAAGCCAGTAAAAAACCCCAAGGTTTTATAGAGATGCAATTCTAAACATCAGATTTGCTCACGCACATGCTGCTTTTTCCTCAGTCATCAGCCAAACAGTGATTTACACCAACATGGCAACTGTGGTGAAGCAACTCAGCCAATCTCTAAATCTTGTATTTAAGTGAAAATCCCCAAACCATTACATTTTCCTTGCAGCACACCCCATCCTCCAGCTGGTACGTGTCACACGAGCCACTGCATTACAAAATAATCTCTAATTTAAGAAAGCCCTAACCAAGCTTCATGAGGGGCTGTGGGAGACAGCAATTAGCATAATTAATTCTGAAGCCTCCAAAAAAACTTTCCACCAATTAGGTGGAGCAGGTCTGGCTCCCCCAGCTCCTTTCCTCACTGCAATCTGCCACACATCCCATCTCCAGGTGCTCGGGACTTGCCACATCCATCTATACTCCCAGTGCCTTGACTGCGTGGCAGGAATAGCTCTAAAAGCAGGACCAGTGTCTTTGAGCAGAGCATCTCTCCATTTACCCTCCTTATCCTCCCCAAACACTTTATAACCACTGATTTTAATATTCCAGTCATGCAAATCCAGGCTGCACCTCTGAGATGGCAGGGGGGGGATTTTTTTTTTTCCTTCCTCCTTATTTAAACATTTTTTATTCAAGCTTTCATCATTTGCCAGTTAAGTCAACTAATTTTCTACTAAACCCAATTTCACTCATGGTTGGAGTGCAATTTCCCTGATTTTTCCTCGTGCCATGTACTATTAATGGCGCTTGAAATTACGCAAATAAAATTGATGAGCGCAAACGCCGCTTCCTCAGCCGGCGCAGCCCAGAGACCTGTTTTTGGAAGTCACTTGATCCCGGCTCCTGGAGAAACCTCCCCTCCCAGAGCAGCCAAGGGTGGTGACCAGCTCATGCCCGGGCTCAGCACCCCCAGAGCCCCAGATGGTGATCCAGTGGCTTGTCCCATCCCGACATCCCGGATTAGTACATCGCTCCTCTTTGGGAGGGCGCAGCCGAAGCGGCTTCAATCCAGTGGATGCAAGAGCCGAGCTCGCCTCTCCGCCAGCTGCCTCCACCAGCTGTGCCTCCTCCAGAATAAATCTACAGCAGCTTCTTGTCCTGCTATTTTCCTCTTATAGGTACTTTAATCAAACCAGGGGACCGTTCCCTCCCCGGGCGCGGTGCAGGCGCTCAGAAATCAGATGACTGCGGGGTTATCTTTACATCCCATTGACCTATTTTCAAATTAACCCAACGTTTCTTTCACGCTTTATCACTCCTGGTGCTGCAAAGTCCAGCACTAAATGGATCTCATGGGCATCTCCTGGCAGCCTGGGCCAATATCCTGTATTATATTTAATTGCATCTCCTCTGCCCACATCTGCTGCCATCAGCAAGACAGAGGGGGGAATGGAGGAGAGCTCCTGTCCTCGCTGCTCACTCACCTTCTCCATGTCTGCAAGAGCCCAGCAAGCACAGGGCTGTTATCCAGGGGTGAAAGGTGCCAGAGCTGAGCCTGTGCAGCTCATGGGGGTCTGTGACAATCCCATCACAACCAATTTAAAGCGCAAACCTAAGCCCACAAGATGAACATCCTACTGCCTGCCCTCTGCTCCCAGCTCTTCCCCCTGCTAGAATAAACACTTGCTAGAAGCAAGGATTTTTCAAGCAATTTCAGCATAATTTTTAAGGCACCTGCAATGGTTTCACTTTTGCAAGGTGTGTCTGGACTGTTTCTCTGGCCCATCATTGATCTTGTATGACACAGCCCTACCCATCCCAGGGGGGAAGTTCAGCAATCCATTGCTTTATTTCCAAGGCCTAGAGATGCACAGGAGGGTACCAGAGCAAACTTTTTTTTTTTTTCCCCTGGTCAGAGATTCAGTAAATAATGAAGTAACTTCCCAGGAAAGGATAAATAAATACTTGGGCTCCTTCAGAGAGCAGCAGAAACTGAACACAGATGCTCATGGTGCCTGGGCAGACCCTGTGACAGACAGGCTGTCTCCTGCTGTCCCAGCTGCTCCAGAGCTAAAAAAAAAAAAGGAAGAAATTCTTCCCTGTGAGGGTGGTGAGGCACTGGCATAAGTTTCCCAGAGAAGCTGTGGCTGCCCCATCCCTGGAAGTGTCAAGGACGGGTTGGATTGGGCTGGGGGCAACCTGGTCTAGAGGAAGGTGTCCCTGTCCATGGCAGGAGGGTGGAGCAAGATGAGCTTCAAGGTCCCTTCCAGCCCACCAGATATATCTGCTGGAAACATGTCCTGATTAAATTACAGACTGGAGAAGCCAAGGAAGCTCAAACACACACAGTGTTGTGTCCAGCGCCCGTGTAACCTCTCGGTTCAGTCTTCATCATCTCTGTCTTTGCAAGGGGTTGCAGTTGTCGAGTACCCACAATCATGAGCATCATTTCAGCTCCCCCTGAGCCCTGTAACCAAAAATCCAGCCTTTCCAAAGCCCACAACAGCCCTTATACAGCCATGTCCCAGCAAGAACATCAATGCCTGGCCAGAAAAAGAACAACCCAGTAGCCCCATCAGCTTCCAGAAACACTCGCTCTCAAGTACCAGGAGCACCTGATGCTCCACTAAAGGCTGAAGGTTCCTGCCCACTGGTGCAGAGCTGATGAATCCCACAGCCATGCCATGCAGCTCCATCAGGATCACATGCAACTGGTCACTTCTGGCTGTTTTCACAAGCAATTCCTGTC
>NW_016691984.1:0-3443 GCF_001604755.1 Lepidothrix coronata | reverse complement strand
AAAAAAAAAAAAAAATCTGCAAACTTTGAGTACCTCCCTTTTTTCCAGATGTTTTTTTCTGGTTTGTGGTATCTTATGTCTGAGGTTTTCAAAGTACTTAAAAAACTGCCACTGCCTTTGCTGTCAGACCTTTTGTCCCAAATGTTGCCTTATTTTTCTGATGTCTGCTGTTTCGTCAGTTGTTGACTGAACTTACAAAGGATTCCAATGCCAGTGGCTTTCTTCAGTGAGCCAGCTGGACACCGTATTAATAGATTTAAAGTGAAGTTTCACAGTGCTTCTTCCCAGAAACTTCAAGAGCCATTTAAAATAGGACAGAAAGGTCCTGGGCTCAGGAACACGTGTTGGATTTCACCAAGGATCTCCATTAGCCATGAGCGTGACAAGTGACACAGCATCTGAGCTTTTTCCCCACTAAACCACAGTGTAGTTCAGGGGGATCTTTTCCCACGCAGGTCACAGACTCAGCACTACAAGCAATTGATGTTTTCCATTTGACCTGCATCATAATCCTCTTGTATGGAAATAGCACAAACAAATCTATTGAAGACTTGGGCAAGAAGCCTGAAGTCCACTAAACCTTCAGGAAATGTAGTGTTACAGGATTTTGTAGCAAATGAAAATGCTGCAGTAATTTTTCTGGCCTTTATTGGTACAAGAAAAGTAACCTCACTTTGAAAGGGAAAGCACAACGAGGCACTGATGCACCATGTCTATGTCCTGGTGGCTCATGCAGGTGACTGTGCAGTCCAAAACCAGCATGTCCGTGTCGCTGTGGCCGTCTGCCACCCAAACCTGCCTGGCCTGTGGGGCTGCTGAGCTCAGATGTCCTCCTGTGCTGACGTAGAAGCAGGACTTCAAATTCCACAACAGCTGTGACTCATGGCAGGATCTCGATTTAATAAAGCAATTGCAGGAATAATTAAATAGCCATGCTAAGGGGAAGACTCGTGAGATTGACAAGCCTTTATTATATTAAATTTTGGCCAAGTTTTGCTGTGTCTAATACGACATCTTTTCCTTTTGGATACTTTAAACAAACATAAAAAGCAAAGGTAACAGAAAAGGCTAAAATATTTTTTTTTATTTTTCTTTTTTTAACAGGAGGAAAAATTATTTCAAATGGATCTCGTAAGTGAGATCTGACTGCAAGTGCTCTTGACCTGCAGCCTGACAGTATTACAGCCCTTCTACACATGAGCACAGCTAATTCTTGGTACCTTTATTCTTAGCACTAGTACCTTCTGTAAAGCAAGGTACTTCTTCATTTAAGAGAAATCAAAAAACTGGTTGATTCCATTTTTCCTGCTAAATGCACTTGTATCCTCAGCCACACCCTTAGGGCTTAGCATTCAGGCATAAATTATTTACCCGTGTGTTGCTGTACTTAGCAGCTTGGTACCTAACTGCTTTCCGTCAGCTGTTGGATGCACTAACTCCTGCTGTATTTATCAGTCCTTCAGCTGATGGTTTGGAGCTTGGTGGTACAATTTATCTCATCTCCCTGGAAATTTGGAATAATTTTCTTGATTACTAAACTATTTATTTTTAAGTATCTAAGAATTCAGGTGAGCTGAATTGCAGTACTGTGAAATTCATGCTACAAATATCATGTGTGGTGAAGCTTTTAAAAATGAAGTTCCCGATACAGTAATATTGTAGCCTAATGTTCTGTATAACTAAATAGTTGTATTAAATGCTATTTCACTGTTTCTAATTATTGCTATTGAAAACTTCAGTAGAGAGACCCAGATTTCCTTCTGTTGCTTTCCTTAGCAGGACACACAAATTCGTATTGTCTTCATCAGAGCCAGCTAATGCCCTGCTGACTAGCAGGATTCAATTAGTGTCTCCCAGGGGGGTTGTAACACTGATTTGTGGTGCAGAGCAACAGAAGAATCCTGTCATCTGTTTATAGGCTTTAAATCAGCACTGCTTCAATTACCTGGGTCATTGCAAACCACACATAACTTCTGTTTTTTATGGTAAAGAATGTCCTATCTAAATATCATCAGCATTTATTTTATTGAGTGACATCCTCAGTAAAAATAAGGTGAGCAGACTATAAATACATGTGATTTAAGCAAAAAAAGAACTTGTTTGTTTGTTTAAAAAAACAGTGATATTAAAAGGAAAGAAAATTAGAGCCATTTGATTTTGTGTACAGGATCGTAAAGCCCTCTACCGTGGCATTTCCTTGGGTGGGAAGAGTCAGGAGAACTATTTGTGTCCTCCTTTCTTATAGATGGGCAGAAGCCTTAAGTACTGGGCCAAAGCACACTGTCTATGATGCATCTGGCATTGTCTTTTATAGCTGGACTTTAATGTGGGTGCTGTGTTAGAAACCTGACTTCCAGAATGGTGTGGACTTGAGAGGCGGTGACTGCCTGCCAGTGGGGCTGATCCTGCTCTCATGGAAACCAAGCCAGGCTCTTACCATCTTCAGCATGAAAACACTGGCAGCAGAAGGCACTTTACACTCATGACACGTGTCTCCAGAATGTTGCAGGATTGTTAAATGCCTTAAATGAGCACTTCTACAACCCATATATTTCTGTAGCTGCTGAAGTAACACTTTTAAACTGTTTTTACATTGAATAGTAAACCAGTGACAGTAGCAACTTCTTTTTTTTCTTATTTTCAGAGAAGGCAAGATTTGAATAGAAACAAGTGGGAAGTGTATATTACTTCAGATGGTAGCAGCAGTGAGAAAATCTAGCTAGCTGGAGCAGTGGGAAAAAGTCCATAATCCAAGCCCACTTGTCTCCTGGAGCTCCTGATATTACTACTGTTGCATGCCACATGGCCCAGAGCTTTATTCCCTGGTACCCTCTGCAGTGCATTCATAAACTGCTGCCCTACTCTGTGAAAAAACTGGTGTGTCAGAAACCCAGCTCATCCCTGGGCATCCTTTGGGAGTCAGATGCTATTGCCCAGGACTTCCACAAGTCAAAATCTGAAAAAAATTAATTGATATTCAGAGAAAAACTATTAAAAGTACAGTTTAATGTTCCATTCTATTTGATTGTTTCTCTCTATGTTGTTTTGACCAGGTGGCTCTTAAAAAAATTCAGGTTTTAATTGCATGTTTGCTCTTCTGGCATAAATCCCTTTTTCTTCCAGTGCTGTTTATAATCTAGTGAAACTGTTGTGGTTTTTGATGATAATGCCTAAAACTAGGATTGAGTGGCAGAATAACAACATAGCCTGAAAACTGTTGCAGATTAAATACTTATGGTGAATTCCCAGTAAGTGGGTGAGCAATCTTACTCTTGCAGCTTCATTAATTGGAAGGAGCTGTGTCCTCCAGAGGGTTGCCAAAGACATTGCCTCCAAAAGCTTCGTGTGTTTGTAAAAGTGAAACAGAAAGAGGGAGAAAACTGAAGCTGGCTGTAGCAATAGAAGCTGAGGTTTATTAAAATTCTGCACATACTTCTTATATG
>NW_016691983.1:0-3448 GCF_001604755.1 Lepidothrix coronata | reverse complement strand
AAAAAAAAAAAAAAATCCAAACAAAGGGAAAGAAAAATCCACGTATTCCCCTCTTTTTTAAAAAAAATCGCCAATGCAAAGCCAAACTGGAAAGGGAGGTAGCTGAGGAGGAATTTGCTTCCCAATCCTTCTGGGAGTTTGTGGCTGAATTGGGCTGTTTGCAGCCCCTTGTCCTGTTGCATGGGAAGGGGAGCAAAGCCCAACTGGACAATCCCAAGCGTCTCTGCTCCTGAGGGCAGCTGTGCTGTGGGCTGGGCAGGTGAGAGGTGCCAGCCTGGCTTCTGGGCTGAAAAGCAAAAACAAAGTCCTGAAGAAACCTAAAATCCTATTGTTGGCTGGGACTTGAGGTCACTGTGAGGCTCTAAGACACTTCTCTCCTGATGAATTGGTCTCTGATTTCTGTCCCACTCAGTGTATCCACTGCCTATGTCTGACAGGCAAGTGCCACATCATGGACATGATGTTTTCAAATAGCTACAACCAGTGGCACTTTATCAAGAGGTTCACAGAAACCTTTTAAAACTGATTTTTACTCTTGTGAGTCAACCTGGGACAAACCCAGTTATTTTTTTTTTCCAATGTTGATAAACTGTAAATGTTTTTTTTTTTAAAAGGCCAATGTATATATTTTAAATGTGATTTATTATATATATTTACTAACCAGAACTGCAAGTCTTGGACTGTAGGGTCAGGGATAAGAGGACACTGGGGTGGAGCTGCCGCCGTCTGAGCCACCTGAGGGCAGCACGACGCTGCTCTCATTGTCAATAAGGGAATTAAACATTCGATTTTGCAGAAGAATGCCTATTTTTTAAAAGCTCTAGATCTCTATTTTGAAGCTACTGTATGGTGTGTAAGTTATGTACACTGCAACTGGGACTAACTGACCCCAGCTGCACCTGCTCCGTGCAGTGAGACAGTGAGGGGAAAAAATAGCCCATGTAATCACCAGACTGACAACAGATTTTAAACCATCTGCTCTGTTTGCGTTAATCATGTGTTTTGTTTTCCACTAACATCCATTAAGACTAAATTCTATTAAACAGTGGGGCATATTTTACCCTTTTGATAGTTTTGCCTAGTTGTGTCCTTCGTGTCAAATTGCACAAACTTGTTGCCTACTGTTTGAAGTTCATGGAGGATCAGCTTTATCCTGTCCCTTGAGTGCTCCAGGGTTTCCTCAGATAATCTCCCCTGCTGAGTCCTGCAAGGTTAACGTTCAGTTTGAGTTTCACCACCGTGGCAGTGACGTGGTGACAGCGGGGACCAGCACCACCTCCCAGTGTCCCACTGCCCAGCTCTGGGCACATCCCAACACCTCAGCTCCCTCCACCGGCCAGGCAGAGCATTCCTCCTCCTCCTCCTGCATGGTCAAGAGTGTGGTGACAGTGACCCCAGGTCCTGCTTTGCTCAAGACAAGCATCCCAGGCCTCCTCATTCTTGTCTCCAGCGCTCCCAGTGCCTATTCCAGCTCACCCTGACCTTCCATCCATCCCGAGGGATTCAAACCGTGCCACCAGCCTCGACTGAAGCAGTGCCTGGGATCCACGAAACCACCAGGTAAGCAAACTTATTCTGTAGGAAGAGGTGTTCAGAGCTGCACAGATTTGTCCAAAGCTGAGCAGAAAGTGGGAAAAAGGCCAAGATCGGGTCCCAGGAGCATCCAAGTGCTTGGGCTGTGTCCCTACAACAGGCGAGCCAGGAAACTCACACCCTGTGACCTGAGCAGCCACACACATTTTTACCTCCTTCCTTTGCTAGTGCAAACTCGTTCCCACTCTCACTGGGTGTGTTATCCAAGACAATCATTTATTGCCATTCATATACTGGATGCATGTGGGTCTGGGTTGGTTTATCTTTTTTTTTTTTTAATACAATTTACAAGTTTTAATACAAATGAAATATTTTTACATACATCCCAAAAAATTTAATATAAAATATACAGCATTTAAAAACATCTTGATGTAGGAAATTTCCTTCTGAAGCCATGTACCCTGACCCTTGGACACCTTAGTGGCTGAGGGAAGGGTGGCATTGGCAAGACCATCCAAGAGGCTCCATTCATACGCCTCAGCTCCCTCCATGTCTAGCAGGGGAAGGAGGATGCAGGAAAATAAACATTTGTGATCACTCAGAGAAGGAAACCCTTGGAGGTGCCTCCTCTAGAAGAAGGTGTGGCCAGCAGGAAGCCCTGGAATCTGCTGCCTTTTATCACCTACAACAGTTCTGGCACAGGGCAAGAGCTGAGGTCTGGGTGGGAGGAAAGTTGCTCTGCAGGGACAGCAGTGAGCAGCTCTGTGCTGCCTCTGCCTCCAGCTCAGCTCGGCCACAGGGGAGATAATACCACACCTGTGATCCAACCCTGGCATCAAGAAGAAAAGGTGATTTCTCAGGTGCCAGGTGTAACAGATCTGGAGCTGGCATTTAGTGAATTGAGGCTGGGAAAGGCGCAGTTTGTTCTCCCCGAGCCAGGCAGCTCTGCAAGTGCCAGGGGAGTGAGGGCAGAGTTCAGACCCAGGCTGCAAGAGGAGTGGCCAGTGAGCTGCTGGCTCCCTGTCCCATGCAATCCTGACAGCATGGGATCTCCACATCCACTCTCCAGCTGCAGGAACAGGGTCCAGGCCTCAAACACCCCCATCTGCTCCCCTCCAGCATCCCCCGTGCGTCCCCAGAGCTCAGGGACTGCCTGTACCCAGCTTTGCTCCCCTACCAGACCCACAGTGGGGAGAGGGTATTGCTTAGAGACACAAAGCCATGTCTGTGCTCTCTGGTTATGCTGAAAAGTGAGGAAGACAAGCTGGAGCAGCAGGGCAGAGCGCGGGGGTTCCAGCGAGCTCCCTGCCTGCCCAGGAGGGACCAGCCACCATTTGTTAGCCCCTGGTACCAACAGGGAAGTAACAGCCAACTGTAGTGTTAATCTTGGGAGCAAAAACGGGGCCAGGATTTACCAGGCTTGGTCAGTTTTTAGAACTAGAGGCAATATCTCTATGAGCTGCAAATACTCTGGTAGCCAAGCCTGTGTGCTCCTGTGTGGCCCTTGTCTGTCAGCCCACAACAGCACCGGTGTTCCCAGTACAGCTGGGGTCTGTTCCAAGCTCAGAGCAGGCACTGGGACAGATCCTGGTTTGCAGCAAACCCTCATGGGAGGGTCCCCCCAGGCAAACAAAGAGACCTCCAGAAAAACAGGGAACAAACGTTGCCCAGGGAGGTTGTGGATGCCCCATCCCTGGAAGTGTCCAAGGCCAGGCTGGACAGGGCTTGGAGCAACCTGGTCTGTGACATCCCAACCCATGGGCAGAGGGGTGGAACTAGATGAGCCTTGAAGTCCCTTCCAATTCAAACCATCCTGTGATTCTGTGTGAAGGCATTAGCATGGAGGGGAGAGACTTCCCAGCGCTATCACAGAAAGACATGATGAGGGGGGGTTTCCCTGTGCCTCGGAGAGAAC
>NW_016691982.1:0-3454 GCF_001604755.1 Lepidothrix coronata | reverse complement strand
TTTGTTTTAGTGAGTATTTGCTTCTGATTGTGTCTCTTTTTTTCATTTTGAAGAATCATTTTCCCACAAAGAAAACAAAGGGGAAAAAAAAACCTAACAAAAATTAGATGACTGTCTTTCTTTTTTTTCTTTTTTTTTCTTTTTCTTTTTTTTTTTTTTTTAATAGATAATCTTTACTTTCTCTCATCTTTTTTTCCTGTCACCTCTTCCTTGCTCTGAGTTCCTCCGAGCAGAGGAAAGACCAAGCCTGCCGCAGCGGTGCAGGCAGGGGCTGCCCGCCCTGCGAGGGGGGCGCGGGGGGACTCGGACTCGGAGTAGCCTCCGAATAAGAAGCTGCCAATAAACCTCTCCTGTAATTTGCACCTTCGGAAGGCGACAGCAGCCGTGCGGCCCCTTCGTTCATTTGCATTTTTAATTAGCTGTGCTCTCCCCGCGCCCCTCAGCTGCCCTGCCCGGGGCCAGCGATGGCTGTAGGCAACCGGGGTTCATTTTGGGGCTGAAGGAAGTGTTTTGGTGGCCCAGAGGACGGGCGAGGTGGCAAGGCAGTGACGACAGTCCTCTTATTTTTTTTTTCCTTTTTTTTCTGATATATATTTCTTCCCCTCGGTCTTGGTCAGTCCAGCCCTGCCTCCGTGCCATCCATCTGCCCCTTCCTCTGGGCTCCTTCCTTACCGTCCTCCTCCTCTCCCAGCACCCAGATCCCCCTCACATCACTATCTGTGGGTTTCCTCTTCCCATGCAACCCCCAGCTCTGGCATCACACAGGATTCCACAATTCCCCTATAAAGCTATTAAAACTCTACCTCATTAGCAATAATTAAAAGGTGTAGCACACATTCTCAATAGCTCATGCCTGCAGGCAGGGTAATTTATTTTATTTTATTTCATTATTTTATTTTATGTTACTTTATAGTTTTGGTTTGGAGTTATTTTGTTTAATTTAATTTTATCTTATCTTTATTTTATTTTACCTTATTTTGTATTTTATTTTTTATTCTTTTATCTTCTTTTATTGCATTGTAATTTTATTTTACTAAAATTTATTTATTTCATTTAATTTTCTAGGCTCCTACACCCACCATACCCAAAGGATGGGCAGCATCACCCATGTACCCCATCCCCACGGTGCTGGCAGAGGAGGGACATGGGCACAGCCACCACCTCCCACCCACCCAGAGGAGGGGGGGTGGTGCTGCCTGCATCCAAAGCACGATAAAGTATTTTACTACAAAGCAGAATTACTCCAAAGACTGATGGGCTGACTTGTGAGACCCACTCACATTTATGGAGGTCGTAAGTTATAGACTCCCGGTGAACTGGAGGAAAACATAACCCTCGCCTTTTATAGGCGAAACTTCTGCCGTATATTAAATTCTCCAGCAAACGGACGGGGCTTTACTGCCAACTGTAACTTTAACGTCTCCCAGCCCCTCGGTTAGTTGGGAGGGATTATTAATAACCAGGGTGTGCATGGCCAGCCCTCGCCGTTTGCCCCGGTGACGATGGTGGCTCTTGGCTGGAGCTCCCGGTGCGGGGATACCAGCCCGGGAATGCCGGGAACAGCTGCCTGCGGGGGGGAAAAAACCTGCCAGAGGCATTGCACTGGTCAGGACATGCTCCTGGGAGCTTGGGAGAGACCTGGAGTGTCCCAGGGCATTGGCAGGTCACCAAGCCGTCGGTTTCTGCTCACCAAAAGCCTTTTGAAGCTTCTGTTGTGGGTATCTGTGAGACTCAGTGCACGCCATGTCTTTCTTTCCCCCCATCCCAGTTTTTGGTCTGAAGTATTATAATGTGAAATGGAAAAAGTGCAAAAGCATACCCTCGGGGTTTGCTCTCACCCAGAGAGCAAACACGTATTTTTTGTTGCCCAAATGCAGGGAAGTAGGGGGAAAAAAATCCTATAGGTGAGTGGCAGGAGGAGAAGGAAAAGGTGTGGATGCAGAGAGGGGTAAGGGGATAGCAAAGAAAAGACAAACAATCCAGTTTGCATCCTGTGGGTTTGGTTTCTCTTTCAGCTACAAGCAGACCAGCGAGGGGGAATAGAGGGGAGGAGGATGCTGCGACTCCTCCAGCCGCCCCCAAAAGCTCTCTGCATGTGCCCTTTTCCCACCTTAAAATCATCTTTTCTACAGAGGGGGGGAAAGACTGGAGCTGGGAAAGGTGCAACATGCTCAAACCCACCCTGGCACCGACAGGATGTGTGCCAGGACCCCCCACCCCAAAGGGCATCCCATCACCCCCCTCCCAGCATCCCTGCCTGCCACCCGCCTTTTCGGGGCGATTCTCTCACCGGTGCCCGGTGAGACTTAGCATTTCTCTGTTTGGAGCTGGGATGAGCGTTTATTAGAACTAAACAGCTGGGAGCAAGATGATATTTAAACTGGTATTAGGAGAGCACCGGCGGAGGGAGATAATTCCTGGGGCGGTCTGGCAGCGCGGCGGCCGGGGAGCTCCTGGGGTCTCCTGCCGGAGAGCGATACAGTTAATTTGCAGCCGGAGCTGGAGGCTGGCCCGTGCTGATATTGCCGTGTTATTTAGAAGAGAAAGGTCAGGCTGGAGATTGAATAATCATTGACAAGAAATCCATGGGGGAGCGGGGCGGCAGCTCCAGGCGAGATGCAGCATCCCCGTGCTGACTTCCCAAGGGAATTCTTTCATCCGCTCTGGTCCCCGTGGGGTGTCGGAGGTGTTCGTGGCAGGGATCCTGCCCCCCTTTCTCCAGCTTGGGGAATTACAGCCACCCCCTCCAGCTGTGCCCTTTTCCATCTAATACCTCCATCTCCGGAGGTATTAGAGCTGTCCTGGTTTTCATCCTACGCACAGGCTCTTTTTTAAATTGCAAATTATTCTTAAATTTAAAATTACTTTTTTTCTCAGAAACGTTTTCAATTTTTTTTTTTTTTAAACTAAAACCCCACAGGAAAACAGAAGAAGCTAGAAGGCCTTCCCCTGCTCCCCAGCCCTGCCCTAGCCCTGGGTGTGATAAGGAGAATCCCCATTCTAGCTTTTTTTGGAAAGAACTGCACTAACAAGTCCAACAAAGCAGTGAACCAGCAATGACAATGAAAGCTTGAAAACGGTTTTTTTGCATGGACAAATCCACATGTCCAGAATGACTCACCTCCTCCAGGGAAACTGAGGCACGGTGGGAGGCACCAGGGATGCTGCACCTCAGGCAGCATCCCAAATCACATCCCTCTGGCTCCCACGCTCATGCCACCAGGAGCAGGACTCTTTGCTCACCCTGAAACCTTCCCGCCCCCTGCATCCCATGGAGAAGGCACCCAAGGTATCTTGCTTTCCTCTTTTTTCTCCCAAAAAATACACCAGGTTTGGTTTCAGGTTTTTTTTTTTTTGAATTTTTTTTTTTTTTTTTGCAACAAAAGAAACTATTTATTTGGAATATGCATTACCAGTACAAATCAGGAAACTGTAAAACCTACACCTTGTTAGT
>NW_016691981.1:0-3458 GCF_001604755.1 Lepidothrix coronata | reverse complement strand
CCTATTTTTGTCCTCTGTTTGGCTTTTGTTTTTATTCAATTACATATCTGCATACATCCTTACATCCTTACATCCTCCCTTCTGGTGTAACAAGCACTTTTGCTTTCAGTAGTTTGAAGACTGTTGGCAATCTTAATTTGCCTTTGCACAAGCCTGGTAAAGCCAAAGGAGCTGCCCACAGAGGGCATGATTTGTTTTACCATCGGGGCTGTAAATTTAAGTTTCTTCGAGCAGAAAACAATTTTCTGTAAAACACTTTTTAGAACACGTATGGGGTCACAGGAGATGCAGAGAACAATCATCCTGGTGTCACAGAACCTCATTTGTCAGCACTGAGCTGAAACGGATTCACATTCACACTTGTCTCTATTCTGTGCTCCCTGCACACCTGGGAGGCTGCACAGCACATTCTTGAGACAGATTTTGTGAGTGCATGAGGCACAAGCTGAATTAGTGCATGTATTAGCCTAGATGAGGTTTGGCAGGTACTTTTCATGAGTATGAACTTCAGCCTCCATCAAGTCTCTTACTCTGTGATTCTAGAGGATCCTGTACTGTGTTAATATAAATCTTGCATACATCCACACAGTAAGGCAGATCGAGGAAACAATTCCTTTTTGGTTTGGTGGTTGTTTTCTTTTTTTAAATTAACCTCCCCTCAAGGTATTTTTTAACTGAATAGTTTCCCTACTGTGAGTTACACTGAATACAAATATTGAGCCACTGGAAGGCTGGTAGGAGGTAGGAATAAACAGGAATAAACAGCTAAGGGCAAAGTTTAAAGGGCTATAGGGCTGGACTAGACATCCAAGGGGGAGCACTCCTACTGTATGTCAAACCACAGTCCTGGGCTCTAGGCTGTCCTTAATCTGGTAGATGTGGTGAGTTCAACCTTCAGCTATGTGCCTTAGCCACTGTACTGGAGTATTTCAGGCATAGTTGGGGACTCAAACACACTTGCAATAGCCAGGATGAACTGACAGTAGAAACCTGAGGGAAAAGAGGGAATTCGCCTTCTGTGCGTTGTCTGAAGCAACACAGTGACAGTTGTGGGAGCTGAGCTGTGTCCCTAATTCCAAAGATCATCTGGACTCTGCTCTTTGTGAGCCCACATTTTAGCATGAGAGGAACACTCAGACTCCCCAAAACTCTATAACCATGTCATTTGGATATCCACTGGAACAAGGAAACTATCTTCCCTGGGAGGAATATCTGGCTTTCAGGAGAACATTCTTGCAAGAAGCTTTTATTAGGCTCCTAATTGCAATTTTAGAGGTACTTCAGTGAAGCCCCAGTAAGGGTGTTTGGATTTGGCATGCTAGCTGTTGCAATCTCCAAGTGCTGAAGGCCTCTTCAGCCTGTGCCTTTTCCCTGTTTTATACCTGGTGCTTCTATGGAATTCAGACTGGAGCAGAACACGCATAAATTATGAGCACTGCAGCACTCAGCATTTTGATGTTCCTCATACTTGGGCAGGCTGCTAGTTCTTCACTTACAGGAAAATTGTGAACTTTAAAGTCAAGGCCCTGACACACTCTTTGCTGAACCTAAAATATATAACAAATCCATATAGGCATCTAGTGAACAGGGGAAAAGGTTCACAGGAAGCAACCTGCTGAGCCAAAAGGAAATTCCTGTTGTTTCATTTGTTTTCTCAGTTTTTGCTTTCCTACACAGCTCTGTAAGCTGAGGTTTTGTTGCCTCACATTTTTTAATGCGCAGCAATTCCACCATGCCTTGTTCCAGATCCCTGGCCTCACATGCAAGTCTTCCCTCTCTTGCCTGTAATTAGGCAAAATGATGCCAAAGAAGACTGAAAGTCTCAATCTGTAAGATGAAGAATATAGACACTGCGTGAAGGCACTTTAAGATAGAGCCTCTCCTGACTTTGAACCTGATGGCCTTAACATTGATCTTTTGTGTTCCATCTTGCATTACCTACTCAACAGTACTACTCAGGGCTCCCCAGCTGGCATCTGTGGCCCTGAAACCCTCTCTTGGATTTAAACACCAGGGAAATTTCTTTTTCTGTAGACTCACGAGAGAAACAACAAATGCCATCATATATGTACATACAGGCTTTAAAGGATTGTCTGGGAAGTGGAAGAGATGGGGTTCAATGGGCAAGGATGCTCCAAAGGCTGTTTTCGTTGCCCGCAGGGTGCTCTGGCCACCTCCTTAGGCCAGAGGGCGCTGTCCACTCTGATTTTAAGCATGACCTTGTGGGGATATTGTGGAGGCAGAAAAGGCTGGAGCAGGAGTGTGCGGAGAGTAGTGCCGGGGTAGAGAGCAGGAGGAGCAAACTTCTGGTCCCTGCTCCAGGGCATGCTTTTTTTGGTTGTATTCAGGTGCAGAAGCCATGCATTTTTCACACACAACAGTGAGGCTTTCTGAGGAAGTTGGGAAGAAATTTGTATTTACCCATGACAGTCACACTATGATTCACCCTGTCCCGTATTATAAGCAGCAACCTTGACAACTGTCTTGTGCAATCCTACCGCTTTCCCGGACTTCACGGGAACACAACTCTTTGTGTTGAGCTACTTGAGAATAGCCTGACTCCTCCCACCCGCCGGAGAGAAAGCCTGGGCAGAAAGACTTGCTGAAGTTCCCGCTTCTACAGTTTACCATAAGCTGTGCCAGTAACAAGCTTTTCTCTGGGGTCCAAGTGGCAAAAACTTGTCCCTTGCTTTCCACATTCAGAGGAGGCAGGAGTTACAGCCATTGGTATGTGCCAAACAAAGCTTTGCAGCAGTGAGAAAAAGTGACTCTCGGGAATTAAGTGCTGGTTATACTGTTTTGAGCTGGGAGTACAGAGCAGCACTGTCCTGCAGCGATACCAGAGCAAGCATCTCACAGCTCCCATGCACACAGCTCCAGAGCGAGATTCTGGTATTAGAAGATAACCTTATGTGCTCCACAGATGACAGTGGTTGCATAAATCATTGCTTTTTTTGGCAAGAAGTGGTTGCCAGAGAGACTGCAAGCTGCTGTTATTATTATATTTGGATGTGAAGTCTGTCCTGGTAGTGAAGCTGGCTCTGACTTCAGAAAGAGGGAGTGTACCAAAGGCTTCGGGGAGAATTTGTACCGGTTCACCTGTGGGATGGGTTCCCACAGCTGGTAAGAAGTAGTACAAAAATAAGGTCTGCTTCCAATGGCAGCTACTCAGCACAGTCTCAGACCAACCCAGAAACAAGCATTTCAGTTTTAGAAGAGAAAATCTGGGGAAAAGTCTGACCTCAAACATTAAAAAATGTCTTGCTACAGCTCTGCAAATGCTTTTGACTCTCTATCTCCTTATTCTGGTTAGTTTTTGTTTTTTTTTTTTGTTTTTTTTTTTTTTTTTTTTTTTTTTTTTTTTTCTCCCTTCTCCTCTCCTTTGCTCTTTTGTTTATTATTCTGAAACTTGTTAAACATTACTCCAGCACTTTCTCATGGAGGGCTACAGTCTGTGG
>NW_016691980.1:0-3458 GCF_001604755.1 Lepidothrix coronata | reverse complement strand
TATACCAAGTACATAACACTAGGTCTTTGCAAATATCCAGATTTTCCCAACCATTCTCGCCTGCTGTTTTCTCTTCTCCCAGTTAGTTTACCAACATCTACTGATTCAACATGTCGTGTTTAATCAGAATCCTCTGAAATTGCACCCCTAAATTAAAAAAAAAAAAAACAAAAAAACAAAGCAAAACCTAAAAAACTCCCTTTCCAAAACTTCTGACATGAAAGGAGAACCTGCTTTTAACTGTATGTAAATTGTGTATTTTTAAAAATTCATGAATATTTATAATTTATAGAAAGTCATATAATATAAAATTTATAGAAAGTTATGAGAACAAAGCAGTAATTTCTATACTTAAAATTGGTCTAGAAACAAAACTTGCACATTTGTAATATCAAGATCCCAATAGCTGAATAAATCAGTAATATCATTCCAGGAATACCGAAAATTGAGGAAAACATAGTCTGCTTGCTGAAGACCTAATCAGATACTACTACTGCTGACTTTCAATCTGCTGAGGTTTGTTGCTATGCTACTCCTACCTCATGGCTAAATCAGCTGGGTGACCCAGTTGTATCTATACACATTAAATGAGCAATAGTGAAATAGATCTGATTTCACCAGGCTTTCATTTTGTAGCTAAACCCTGCTTTGTCGTTTTCTTTTCCTTTTTTTTTTTTCCCCTGCTGCTTCAGGCTTGGTAATAGGATTTTAGGGTTAATCCCAAGAATAAGTGAATCTTGAATAAGGCCAGTTAGAATCTGTATTTCAGCAGCGAGCAGATAGCATTAATATTTATCAGAATCCATTTAGAGACTAGTATGCAAGCAATTTGCAAAGTTTTATTCCCATGTAAATCTCAATACACAGAAAATCTGAGGCAGTTCAAGCAATAAAGATTTGTAATTTGACATGCCAGAAAATAATATGTGATGTTAAAGTTCACCATTCATATCTTGCTATAGAATTACTGTTTTTTCCTATCCTATGAGTTACATGCAGAGACTCTTCAGGTATACAGTAGAATCCTATATATTCATTTTAGAGAAAATATAAAAAATTTATTCTAGTACTCAGAAGAGCACACCTGTATTTCTTTACTTGTATCTCAAATATATAATGAAATAAAATTAGGATTATATGCCAATTTATATAACTGGCATTTCCTGAAATGTCATAAGTTTCTCATTTCACTGTGAAATGTATACGTGTGTATTAGAGACCAGAGTCAGCAGAACCCAACAACAATAAAACTGTTGGATCACAAAATATCTGTTGAAAAAATATTGCAGCACGTTATGAGATAAATACTAGGGAAAAGACCAAATACTAGGCCAAAGTTTGCTCTCAGTTAGTTTTGTTAACCTTTCTAACCCATATAATTATCTGCACATAAATCAATGCAAAGCTCCCACTAACTAGCAAAGGATTAATGTTCAGACCATAAAGTAGATGCTGCACTGCCAATCTCAGTTACAACACAGACCGTCAGCGCAGGCTGAAAGATGAGTTTGCTTAGCAAGACGAAATTTATGGTCTTTTTATGCTGCTGTGGCTAAATTAGTATGTATTATTTACTTAAAATCATGTGCTTCTGACTTCTATTGAAAAATTCAGTCCCATAAACTTCAGCATCTCCCAGGGAAAGCTGGCTGATCTGAACCACTGCACTGCTGTGGTGCTGCAGCCCTGTAGCCTGCCCTGCAAGGCACTGCTCCCCAGATATGCTGTGAGAGAGAGCTGTAACAAAAAGACACTCCCTAGAAAATTATTTTGTAGACTTTTTTTTTTATTCTCACCTGACTGGGGAAATCTTCATTCAGTCAAATTCAAGTTGTTTAAAACATGAATCACTCTTGCCAAAAAGATGAATGTATGAAGTTGGAAGGGAGCCATAAGGATCACCAAGTCCAACTCCCTGCTCCATCCAGAACTACCTAAAACTAAACCACATGACTAAGAGCATTGTTCAGACACACCTTTAACTCTGATAGGCTTGGAGAAATGACTCCTTCCCAAGGGTGCCAATTCTAGTGCCAGACCACCCTCTCAGTGAAGAACCTTTTCCTAATGTCCAAACTGAACTTCCCTGGCATTCCTCATGTCCCCTCACTGGTCATAAGAGGTAAAGTTAAAAGGTTAAACAGTTATCTATAATTTCACTTGATAAGCAAAGTTGCTTTCAGGGTATCGAAATCAAGACGAATATCTAGTCAGCGCATCAAAATACAAGCCAAACACACATTTCAGCATCAGGCCACATAGCAGAGGGATACAGCAGGCTACAGTGTCACCTGTGTGTTCCCACAGCTTGACTGTCACCCTTGTAGAGCAGAGCACTGTGCCTGGCTGTACCTGGGGTTCCAGAGCAGTAAGGATGCTGCAGCAGCACAGTGCTGATGTGTGAGATGCTGCTCTTACGCAGGGAAGCAAGAGACAAGAGGGAAAAGTGTGAGTCTTGAAAGCATGAGACTTGAGAAGTCAATGAGGACTTCATTCATGTTTCACTTGATTTAGGGGATCCTTTAGCTTCACTCCAAACTAAGACACTGCCTCACATAGTTATTACCTAACAAATACATGACTTTTTTAGAAAATATATTTTTAAAAGGGGGATCATAGAACAAATGGCCTCCATCTTATTTCAAAACTTATAGACAACCTGCATTTTCTTCTTTTTCCACTAACATGGTGAGACATCTTTCCCCAGAACCACTAAATCCAGTCCAGCCCAGCCCCTTCTGAACTGGTATGGAATAAGACTGTTTTCCTACCACAAATTTTTAATTATATTTTCACAATGCCCCCTAATAACAACCTTCTAGTTTGAAAGCTAACTCAGCAATGCCTTTTTGGTTCAGCATCTGACATGCCATAAAACCTCCCCAGATCGATGATACATCTGACAAAGCAGAGGCCTCTTTAGTAAGATTTGTGCTTTGCTGAAAATCAAGAAACTGGAAATAGCCAATGGATTTATTAACCAGTGGAACCATGAGATAGAGCTGTCAAATAATTTTATATACCCCTAAACTATGCATTTTAAATACTATTTTTTATACACTACTAAATTACTCTTTTTAAATACTACTCATATACTAGCGAGCTAGAATTTATTCTGGAAATCACAGACGCTCATGCCAGGTGTTGTTAGAAGTCTGACTCCATGACATTTGACAGCTATAAGAGGAGACAATAAAAATCTGTATTGATGCCCAAAGCAATCCCTCCAAGTAGGAATGGAGGTGACTTTTCTAGTCATCTGGAACTGTCAACTATACTGTACAGTAATAAATGTATGGTTTCCAGCAACATCCCTGCTACTGACATCCTAATGCAGAATTTGAGCTTCTAATTTTCATTCCCTTTGGCTCTTCATGCACTCAAGCACTCTATTCCCTAGAATTAACACTTTGTGACAGATCTAAAATGAAACAGATCTTGTTTTAAGATTTGCCCTA
>NW_016691979.1:0-3464 GCF_001604755.1 Lepidothrix coronata | reverse complement strand
AATCATAGAATCATAGAATCATAGAATCATAGAATCATAGAATCAGCTGGGTTGGAAGGGACCTCTGAGATCATCAAGTCCAACCCTTGATCCACTACCACCATAGTCACCAGACCATGGCACTGATGCCACATCCAGTCTCACCTTAAAAACCTCCAGGGATGGAGAATCCACCACTTCCCTGGGAAGCCCATTCCAATGCCTGATTACCCTCACTGTAAAGTATTTCTTCCTAATAACTAAGCTAAACCTGCCCTGGCAGAGCTTAAGACCATGCCCTCTTTTCTTACCGAGAGCTGATTGGGAGAAGAGACCAACCCCCACCTGGCTACAACCTCCTGTCAGGGAGTTGTAGAGAGGGATGAGGTCTCCCCTGAGCCTCCTCTTCTCCAGGTTGAACATCATTCTATGATTCTATGAGTTTCATTATTATGAAACAGATGGATAAGTTTTCTTGACAAGTCATTCAATGTTAGATGATACTGCACGTACCCTAAACTTTTTATGGAATTTTCAAAGATGCTTCTGGGAAATAGCCCTCTCAAAACAGGAAATCCCAGGAAAATGTGGGTATCTCGTGTCCTTGTATTGTGAAAATTACCTGTTGGGTCTGTTTCTTTTTTTGGACACAGGGCCTTTTGGAGAAGAAGACGGAAGTTACCATGTCCCCAAAAGGAGGACCCAGGGTTTACTTAGTTAAAATTTAAGTATCACAACTGCACTGATGTAGCCCCAACATAGCAGTTGGGGCTGGTTTTTGTAATGGGAATGCAAACCTGAAAGAAGTCATCTGAACTCTGTAGCAGTGCAAGGTATTTAGTGCTTGTTAGCTTAAAAGTTTTGCAAAATTTTCTGGAAAAGAAAAGATTTACTGCAAAATGTGACAGATGCATACAAAAGCTGATGTGATTAAAATAGAAATGGATTACTTCCAGTTGAGCTGAATTTCTCCTTCTTAACAGCACTTAAAAATAGCTAAAAGCCACTTCCTCCCTGGGTTGTTCTATGCTTTTTAAAATATAATAATAAACATAATGTCTTCAACCAAGAGAAGTGCAAGTTACTTTTCACTGTGTTGGCTAGACTAATAGTATTGGCTAGATTATAAAGAAAACATTAATTAAAAGAAATGGTGTCTAATGGAGGCTGACTTGGGCAGTACCTAAGACATCTGAATACACACAGAAAGAGGATGGGTCACTGTTTACAGCAGAAAGATGAACACATCATTAGGAAGTGGTAAAGGTTGTATGCTGGTTTTGAAGGTGAACGTTTTCTCTCTTGACAGGTGGACTGCCTGTGTCTCATTCCCCTAAGCTTTCTCCAAAGTGCTGGCTGAGCAATTTCACTGGCACCACAATAAGGGTCCATCACCAAATGACTTAGAAAGAGAGAATATTTCAGCTTAAAAAAAAAAAAAAAAAAGTGATGAAGTTTGTAAAGGCCCAGGGGGTTAATGGTTCTTTTTCTGAATAGGTTTTTGTGTTGATTAGTTCCCTTTAACAGGGAACTGCATTTGAAAAGTGACAGTACTTGTCCGTTGCAGGCAAAAAGGTTCTTTGCTGAGGCTTGGACATAACTTGTGACTCCTGCTGACTTGTAGTTTGTTGGATTAATGCTTGGGTAAATCCAGCAAAAACTGTCCCTAAATTCATAAGAAGTCATCAAGCAGTGTTCTGACTCTTCTGCCAGTGTTGTGGTATTACCTGCTATTTGGAAAACCCCCGGCAGAAAGAAGAAGGTAGCTAAATTGTTATGCCAACTGTTATATTACAAAAATTAAGATAATTGGAAGTGCTAGTTAACATAATAATAAAAAAATTGCCTAGGAGGTGGCCTCCAAGGACAACCTCAGTGAAATATAACTTACAGGAGAGCATTGTCATCCTTTATTTCAATATGTTTAGGTCTTCTGCTGAATTTCATGCTCATTCAGCAGAAAGTACACTCAGAAAGGATCAAAGCAATCAACTTTGTTTCAAAAAAAAAATTAAAAACTGGAATATTCTTAGGAGAGAAGTGTCAGGTTTAAATGCATGATTAAACTGAACTGATTCATTTTGAAATTAAATTATTTTGAAATTTTCCTGTAAGAAAGACCTTATTTTAGAAATGCATATGTATTCCTTGTAGGCGAAACTGGCTGTGCATGTAGAAGTGAGTAAAAAAAGAATACTTCTGATTCTCTGAAAAAGACTGACTGGACAAGTTGGTGATGGAGACCAGGCCCCAACAGTTAAATATTCACTGGAAAATTTTTTTCTTCCCAAGAGAAATTATTCAGTCTTTGATGTTTGTCAAAATATTTCCTTTCCAACAAATGCCACTCAAAGTTTCTCTTAGTACTGTCGATCCCAAAGAAAACTTTGCAGAAAACCTTCATTGACACAGTTTACCTGAGCAGACACTGCAGTTAGAAATCACTAAGGTGAGGGAAAGGCAAAACTCCAAGATGGTTATTTCTTGTCCTTAATCAGCGTGTCCCACTTGCAGGGTGCTGGTCATGGTGATCTCGGCCTTGGCAGCACGTTAGGAGAATGCTGAGAAAATAAAAGGGTACATCTCCCAGACTGACAACCCTTGTGAGCTGGCAGTGAGCTCAGCGCACTTGGTGTAAAGCCCTATCATTCCTCTCGAGTGGGAGCTCTGGTGTGGCATTTGGTGTAGCATGATTCACAGAGTGAAAAGCAATGTGATGCGTGACATGGATTTTGCCTTGTTGCTCCTGATCAGGTGGCCCTATCAGTGAAAGCCTGTCACCTCCAGCGTTTTCCCTGTTGGGAGATGAGTGCAGAGTCTAACACGAAGTTCTGTCTCGATGAGGGAATTGTAGTTGCACAGTACAGAGGAGCTGCAGATGGTGCCTGGTGCCTGCTCGTGAGAACACCAGAGGAACTCCACTTCTACCTATCCAAGTTACCACGTGGCCCACCCTTGTGTGTGTGAAGGTCTTTTGATAAATACTTCGGAATAAAACCTACTGCTAATATTAGTTGCCACAGTATAGAAATAATCTTGCAAATTTAACTTAAATATACTGTTATTTTGCCATACTTTCTTCTCCCTCCTAAAAATCACTTGATTGAATTTTTAACCCAAGACTATTTTATGTAAAAACCCCATTAAGCTGAAAACTGCTAGTGGAGAAATGTAGCAGATAGTGAATGACTTCCTGATTTCAGTAGTGATGCCATGATCATGATGATTATTTCTACTTTGAAATTAAATAATTACATTAGACTTTTAAAAAACATAAATGGGGGGGCTGTTTTTATTTTTGGCATACAGTGCACTTTATTCTGAAGTCTTCTGACAGCCATGTTTCATGCACCTTTTGAATGTGATAAACTGTTCAATTAACTGCTGTCCTTAAAGTCATTCAGCACAAGAACAGAACATTCATCTCTATTCCATCTCATTTCCATAATCCTTTTTAACACCTAATGCATAATAGAAAAAAAAAA
>NW_016691978.1:0-3465 GCF_001604755.1 Lepidothrix coronata | reverse complement strand
AGGGTTTGGCTGATCCTCTGGGGCACAGGGGGTGACTCTTGGGGCTGGGCCTGTGCAGGGCTGAGGGTTGGACTCCGTGATCCTTGGGGGTCCCTCCCAGCTCAGCACATTCTGTGACTCTGTGACTGTGTGAGGGATGGAGCAGATCCCGCTCAGCTGCCACTCTCCATTCTGGGAATGCCCCATCCCTGGGCCCAGCCAGCTCCCTGTGTTTGATATTGCAGCTGGGAAGCGGCAGCTCTGACCTCTGGCCCCCGAGCTGGGGTTTGGCCCTGCAGAGGGTGAACTGCTCCCTGTTTGCACAGGCTCGGGACGCAGGATCAAAGGGCTCCGCCTGAGTAAGAGCAGCCCAGCCCTGCGTTCTGTTCACGTTCCATCTCCTCAGGCTGCCTCTGCCTGCCCAGAGGGCTCCCAGGGCCGGCTGGGAGGAGGTGGGTGACCCCACGAGGTCCCCAGGCAGTGAGCTTTACCTCACCAGGGTGGCATGTGAGCTCAGATGGGTGGGTCTTTAAGCTGAGCTGTGGAAAGCCATCCTGCTCCTCATCCGAGAGCAGATCTGCAGCCCGGGCACTGCCTGAGCTGCTCCCTGAGGAGTGCAGGGACAGGGACCAGGGAGAGCAGCGTGTGTGGGAGTCAGGCCCTCAGACAGCCCAGGGCCATCCAAAGGAGGGCACTGAAGATGCCCCACGGTGAGAGGTGGGACGTGGAGGATTCTGCTGTCCTGGGATGGGAAGGTTGTGTAGGTCAGCAGATCCCTCCCCAGCAAATCCAGCTCTGAAGCAAAGGGGCACATGACACAGGCAGCTGGGGAATGTTTAGGTTTGTGTCCTGCTGTGATTGCAAGGCCACCAACTAATTCATCTCCACAACCATAGGGAGAAGGAGCCCCAGAGCTCTGGCAGGAGCGGGCACTGCAACCCAACACAAGCACAGGAATCAAATGGTTTCCTCAGTCTAAGCAGGTGCTTCTTTCCCTGCAAAGAACCTGGGAGGCAGACATGGATCCAAATGGTGGGTGTTGACACAGGGGACAGTGCAGAGTGTCCGCTGAAGCTTCTGTTGTTTTGGACAGGCGAAGCTGGCGGGGGAGCGTGGAGCCCGTGCGATCCTTTTCGACATTACTGACGATGAAAGTGCTGCTGATCAGGTACAGACCCCATTAATGCTCTCAGCTAAACCACAGTGCTCCTGTCCCATCCCAAAATGTGTCCATCAGGACCCACCAGCCACCAGCAGAAAGTCCCAGGTCCCAGCTGGTGTTGGATGTTGGCTCTCACCCCACTCAACCATGAGGAGTCGGTTCCTCTTTCCTTCGCTCCAGGGCACATCTACACTCTCAGAGGACATTATCTGGTCAGTTGAGCTTTTCTGCCAGGAGCTGGATGCTTCCTCTTGGGAAGTCATGGATTTCCTAATTTCATCTACTCCAGACAGCCCAGTTTACCTCTAGGGAAAGGTGACTTCTCAAGTTTTCAAGCCCAAGTCACAGCCCTCCCTGCAACACTCTTGGTGCAGGTTTAGAGACCTCCAAAGGTCTCTTCCCCCAGCATTGCTGTCATCTCTGGAATGGAATCAGTTCCCTATCCAAATGGTCCAGGGATAATGAAAAGCATCCAGCATTCGACTGAGGACAGACAGGGGAGCTGGTGCCTGAGCTTATCCAAACTCTGGGCTGACTCCTTGCTGGATCCATCTCTCCTGGCTCTTTTATGCACTTACAGATTAATTTCTGATGTCAGAGAAAGGCAGCAGCGAGTGCAGGTCCATGAGGTGACTCCAGGGTGTCTCAGATCCCAGTCTCTGATCCCTCTGAGCCTCTGATCCCACTTTCCCAGCTTCCCCATCTGCAATACCAAAGCCAAGAGTGGCAACTCTCATCAACTCAGACCCTGCAGCCTCCGTGGTCTTCACGACCATCTGCACCTCCACTCACATCCCTGTCCCCAGACCCAGGCACCCACCTCTGGGTGCCCCCAGGACCTCCCAGGGCACGGGAAGTGGTCAGTGGGTCCGATGGCCACCCTGGTCCAGTCCAGGTCAGTCTGGAGGGGAGCAGGCTTGGACACTTGCTGAGCCAGCCCGTGCCAGTATGACCAGGAACAACCAGAATGTCCTCAGGGAGGAGGGGAACTGGATGGGTCTCACAGGAAGAGCAGAGGAAGCATTTCTGTGGGAAGGCAACACTCGGCAGTGCTGTTGGCAGTTCCCACAGGGAAGAGGAGACACCAAGAACTTTTGCACAGGGGCTTGAAGAGGAGCTCAAGAGACACCAAGCAGTGTCCAGCTGGGCATGAGGAGTCACCAGCAGGGAAAATTGAGTATTTTCCCAATGCTGGAGAGTTGGTACAAGAGGAGGAGCTTCAATCTAATTCATATTCATCCTAGAGAGACAGTACAGATCCGGGGGAGCAGTCAGTCTCTGAAGTGTGTGCAAGAAGCATCTGGAGGATCAGACATGCCTGGGGGACCAGGATTGTCCTTTTCCAGGCTGTTCTGGACCAGCTCTCACTGTGTTTGTTCCTTTGCAGCTGAGGAAGCCCAGAGGCCTGAGCCAGCCCGTGGTTCTGATCAGGGGCCACGACGCCGAGCAGCTCATGAGCGTCGTGAACAAGAACAGAGAGGCCCATGTGAAGATAGAGGTCAAGGAGCCACCAGCCTGGGTGAGACACACACCATTCCCACTGCCTCCCACATCCTCCCTCCCAAGCACAGGGCTTTCCCAGAGCTTTGCTCTCAAGGGACAGAGATCAGAGCCCTTGGCAGGAGCTGTCTGTAGCATTCAGATGACCTGCTGCAAATAAAGGCTCAAAAGCACTGTCAGCTTACTTAGTTTCTTTTGCTCCAACGCCACGAGTGAGGTGAGGAGGTTCTCTGTCTCTTCAGGGGAGACCAAGCCTTGCGTTTCTCATCTTATGCTGCCTTAGACCGTGGCACTGGGGGAGCTGAGATGCTGCAAGACAGAGATTTTCCATTCTTGGTGGGATGTCCAAAAAAAAGGCCGAACCCTTTTTTCCTTTTTCTGTAAAGAGCAAAGAGGTAGAGCTTGGCCTTGTGTTCGAAGGCTGATGGGCCAGAAGAGATTGGGAGACCCCTGCCAAGCCTCTTATTCCCAAGTCTGCCACGCAAGATTAATTTCTCTCCTGTTTTATCCAACAGCCAGACTACGACGTGTGGATCCTCCTCACCGTGGTCAGCACTGTGGTCGTCATCGTTTTGATTTTCGTTGTCCGCACAAAGTGCCAACTGAACAGGACTCAGGTAGGGACCCCCTGGAGCAACAGGAACACACAAAAGGCGGGAACAGAGATTGTTTGGGAATTGGGGAAATGGGCAGACAGTGGGGGGACAAGGGGGAATGACTTCAAACTGCCTGAAGGCAAGGTCAGATGAGATATTGGGAAGGAATCCTTCCCTGTGAGGGTGGGGAGGCCCTGGCACAGGTTGCCCAGAGAAGCTGTGGCTGCC
>NW_016691977.1:0-3466 GCF_001604755.1 Lepidothrix coronata | reverse complement strand
TCATATTTACATATAAATAATCCACTTCAGCATCTACCAGCACCACAACAGCCAGGAGATGACAGCCCCAGCTGCACCCAGAGATCCTGGGCTGGGTTTAATGTCCAACAACTCTGCCCAGCAGGGACTCCCCACGTCTTTCTGTTGGAACTTGCAATGAAGTACATTATTTAGAGACATGTTTGGAGAGGCTGTTTTATTGCAAGTATTTCCTCAGTACCAATTTGTAACTCTCATTTTCACCAATCAGCTGCTTCATAGAACCACAGGATGGTTTGGGTTGGAAGGGACTTTAAAGACCACCCAGTTCCAACCCCCCACCATGGGCAGGGACAGTTCCATTAGTCCAGGTTGCTGAGAGCCCATCCAGCCTGGCCCTGAATGCTGCAAAGCCTCCCACTCAAGGTGTCAGAGCACTGGAACACGGGGAGCTGGGGGTCCCCAGCTGGGGGTCCTGTGCACAGTGTCTGGGGGCTTCCCCCAGAGCAGCTTTTTACCTTCCATCAAAGGGAAACCTGGACTCTCCATGAGCTGATGCAAAATTTCTAGTGCAGAGCAGGAAAGCAGCACATCTAGAAATGCAGGGTCATGCAGGTGGGTCACAGCAGAACACGGGGCCTGCCCCACCAAGGGGGGTGCCTGGGGGTGCAGCAGTGCAGGGACAGCTCAGCGGGACCCAAACGTGGGGTCTGTGCTGGTCCCCATCTCAAAACACATAACAAGGATGATGCAACCTACCACAGGTTCATTTTTCACAATCTTTTATCAGAGTGATTTAGAAACACCAGCAGAGGCTGTTGAGAGGCGGTGTGATGACTGAACTTACCCTCACCTCGAGGCAGCCTGGGAAATACTGACCACAAACTTGCAGTGAACACAGCCACAGGGGTTTTTATCTCTTTTTTTTTTTTTCCTTTTCTTTTCTTAGGTTGTTTTTTTTGTTGTTGTTGGTTTTTGGTTTTGTTTTTTTTTTAGCTTATCAGCCATGATACTTGGATTCAGGATTAACTCAATGATCTTTATTCCACTTTTCCCTGTGGTGTCCCTTTGTCACCTCAGACACGCAAGTGAGAGCTCTCCCATGGCCATTGCTCACCACGGCTGGAGATGCTGGGTGTGCAGAGCATCAACTGCTGCTCCAGGAGAACCACATCCCCCCTTCCAAGAGAGGAGATTTCCCAGCCTTGCCTTCATCCCATGCCTCTTCTGACTATAAACCGTGTATCAGGGGCTGTAAGGAAAGGGACAAGGTTAATATATTGAATACCACTGTATTTCTAGATCAGCTTATAGAAAGGATTCCTTCTTCACCAATGTGTATTAATTTCTTCACACTTCTACACCCTCCTATCTCACAACTTTATTCAGAATTTTCCTGTTTCATAAGTTATTTTTCCTATACAAAGATAAGTTATTTATCTATACACAATGTTTGGAGATGAAAGCCAACAATGCCTGTCATGGACAGGACAGCCTTCAAGACTTGGAGCTGCATTCCCTGCAAAAATGGCTGATGACAGCAAATGGACTTTCCTCAGCCACAAGGCAAACAAAGTATATACTGTAATTTCTTTATAGTTATTAGGTTTTGCTGGTTGAAGCAGTTCCTTTGTCAGTAACACAAAAGAAAAATGTTGGAAGGAGTTGATGTAAACTCCAGGACAAGCTCCTGCAGGAGCTGGATCACTTCCCAGGCAGCCACGCTCCGCTGGGACCGACGTGTGTCACCCTGGGAAGAGCTGCCCCCTCATCCTGGATTTACAGGGCTTCAGACCATGTTACTGGACATCAGGGATGGCTGCTGACAGTCCTACTTGTTTATGTACCTACTGGAAAGTCTATAAACTGGCATTGCTCTCATGGCTTCTGTCACCTGCACCTCGTACCCACCAGCGCTGGTGCCTGGCCATGAAAACATGCAGGAATCACTCAATTACATCATGAAAGATGGAATCAAATACCTGAATGTGCAGAGCATAGTTTGTCTCAAATAACCCAAACAAACATTGAAATAGGAGGTGTTTGGAACTGTCTCATCTCAGCGTTTTTGTCTCAGAAAATACGAGTTAGATCAAAAGGGAATTTCCCACAAGTACATTTGAATTTTGCCAAAATCACCCCACATAAATATAAAACCAAAATAAAACCTTTCAGTTGTGTTTGTTAAGAAAAAAATAAAATCAACAACACAAAGAACTTCTGCCTTGCTTAAATGAGTGGATATATTTAATTTTTGCTCAGCCTGACCATGACTTATGTCCATCTGAGCCATCACCAAGCCATGAATTTTCTGTGTAATTTTTGCACTTTCTGACCCCATTTCTCTGGCTGCAGTCCTTACCCAGACTACACTGCTCATAACACAAACCATTTAAGTTTCAATTAAATCTTGGAGCTGCCCTCTGGCTGTTCCTGACCACTGGTGAGGCCGTTCCCAGGGGATGCACCCCTGACTCCTGAGGCCCTGTTTTGGTATTAAGGAGCACCATGGCAGGTGACTGCTCCCAGAGTGGGGCTCAGTGGAGCCCCTTGTTATGCTGTATTTGGAACATTTGGGTTTTCACCTTCATACCTGACAATTCTTTTCTCTCCATCAATGCCCAGCAGCACACTCACAAGGCAAGAAAAGGAGAAAGCATTGAGACCAACAGTGACATAACACCACTAATATTAATAAGCTGAGTCACAGTCATTATGTCAAAATTTCCTGTGAAGATTGCGTTTGATTTGCTTATGGTGTTGGTTCTTTTAAAGTGGATGCAAACACCTTTTGAGCCCACCCAAAGACAAGCCAACAAACGCAAGTCGACCTCCAAATGCAAGTTGACCTTTAAACGTGCAAGATGTTAAATAGGTGAATTCCTCAAGGTAGACTGAGCCCTCACCATGAGCTGTGGCATCACGTTGCTCCTGTCCCCCCCTGCTCCCCACCCTGCAGCAGCAGCCACAGAGCTCTGAAGGTTTTCTCAGCGCCAGCCCTGTTTTTGGAGCTATTTCTGGCGGTGCCGCCGAGCTCTCAGACCTCTCTGCCTGATCCCTCAGAACTTCCTCCAACTAGGTTTTTTTTTTTAATTCCATCCTGAGCTCAACATTTTTACTCTTCCCAGGTCAACCAGAAGGCCTTGGCACCGTTCCTATCTGCCTGGCCCACTCACAGCAGTTCTGTGACCAGTGCCAGCTCCCGGGCGGGAGCAGCAGAGTGGGAGGAGGGGACACGACTTATTTACTAAGAGCTCATCAAAAACTCTTTCTGTAGAGCAAATTCAGCCCCTTCAGAGCTAAAAGGACGAGGATTTGGGTGCTTCCCCGAGGAAAGGCAGTTCCCAGGCAGCTTTCTGCTGGATACCTGCTTTGCAGACTGAAGGTACTGGAGGGTCTTGGGGGTCAAGGGCATCACACAAGAAGAAAAAAAGTGATTATCCCACTCTATTCAGGGCTTGTAACACCACACCTGGAATACTGTCTT
>NW_016691976.1:0-3466 GCF_001604755.1 Lepidothrix coronata | reverse complement strand
AGGCTGGGCCTGGCTGGAGTGCCCTGATTTTGGGAGGATGAGGATGGGGAAGGCTGGGCCTAGCTGGCTCCGGGAGGGGTCAAGGTCAGAGGGAGGCAAAATCTTCCCCCCAGCCCAGCTGTCCATGGGAATGGGGGCATCCTCCCTTCACCTTCCTGGAGGGTCCACATGGGATGAGGGACTCGTGGAGCTGATCCTGCTGCCCAGGGATTGGGCAGGCTGAGACAGGGACACACATGGGGCTGCTCCAGGCAGGAACACAGAGCTTTCCCTTTTACACCGGGAAAAACCCCTCAGAGCACTCAACTGTTCTGAACTGCTCCAAAAATCCCTTAAACGCTCTCTCCCACCCTGTTAAGCTGCTCCACACCCCTTTAAGCCTCCCCCCACCCCCTCCCCGCCCCATAAGCCGCCCCAAAGGGCCTGAACGTGCAAAATTCCCTCTCGGCTCCTGCCGTGCCTCCGGATAGCTCCAGCCTGTTCCTCTGAACTCCGAGCAGCCCTGGAGCTGCTGCAAAGAGCTCCAAGGGCCTCTGTGCTGGGGACTGGCTCTGACACACCCTGAGTGCTCTGAAACCCCCCAAATTGTTTCAAACTGCTCCACACTGCTCTGAGCAGCACCAAGGCTACAAAACGTCCCTGAGCTGCCCTAAACCAACCCAGAGCTGCTCCAGAACATCCCGGAGCTGCCTTTTAAAGATCCTGGAGCTGCCCTAAAACATGCCCTGAGATGCTCTAAAATGTCCCTTGAGTTGCTCCAAAACATCCCAGAGCGGCTGTAAAACACCCCAGAGGTGCTTTGAAGTGTCCCTGAGCTGCTTTAAAATACCCCTGAGCTGCTCTAAAACATCCCTAAGCACCTCTAAAGCACTTCTGAGCATCTCTAAAGAACCTCTGTACCACTCCAAACTGCTCTACACCCTCCAAGTAGCTCTAGTGTGCACCAAAGATTTCCCTAAATAACTCTAAAACATCCTTAAAAAAATTCCTCTGAAATCTCAACCTCCAACAACTTGAAGCTGCTCTAGAAATGGGATAATTAAATAGCTCTGGTAGTATCTGTGCTGTGGAAGGACAGAGCTCTGGGCAGCACTGAACCACTTGAATTGCTCAAATAGCTTTCATGCTCCTCAACCCAGTCCTAAAAGGCCCCAAACGGCCCCGAAGTAGCACTTGAAGTCCTCTAAACTCTTCTAAAACTCCTTGAAATAGCTCAAAATGGATCACAGAAAAGGTCTGGTGGCAGCTCTGAAGCACTCCACGCCTCCTCTGTGTGGTTGTGAAACATCTTGAGTGCTCCAACACCCCTGAAAGGCCCCTGAAGCCCCTCCAGGCCTTCTCCATGCACCTCTCAACAGCATTAAAACTTTTCAGTAACATCTCTAAATTCTCAGTTTGCAACCACCCTAAAGCCTCTCTGAACAACACCAGAGGGGCACAAGCAATGCTGAAACAGCTCCAAAGCTGCTCAGAAACTCATCAAAAAACACTCATAGCTGCTCCAAAGTGTTCCAGCTCTTCTTTGCCTCCTCTGAAAAAGGGTTTGAACAGCTTGAAACCTCTCCAGCCTCTTCAAAACTGCTCCAGAAAAGTCCTAAGGCTCCAAAGGTCTCTGCATCCTTCAGAACAGCTCCAGAGCTGGTTCCAGCCCAGCTCCTGCCACACTCCAGCCCTTCCACCCAGCTCAGTGGGCTCAGCACCCCAACACACCCCCAGTGCTGGGGGCAGTTCTGGGCCCCTCACAAGAAGAAAGACATGAAGGGGCTGGAGCATGTCCAGGAAAGGGAATGGAGCTGGAGCAGCAGGAGCAGCTGAGAGATCTGGGGGGGCTCAGCCTGGAGAAAAGGAGGCTCAGGGGGGACCTTCTGGCTCTACAACTCCCTGACAGGAGGGGGGAACCGGGGGATATCGGGCTCTGCTCCCAGGGAACAAGGGACAGGATGAGAGAAAACGGCCTCAAGCTGTGCCAGGGGAGATGTAAATTGGATATTGGGAAAATTTCTTCACAGAAAGGGTGGTCAGGCCCTGGCACAGCTGCCCGGGGCAGAGGTGGAGTCCCCGTCCCTGGAGGGATTTAAAAGCTGTGTGGATGTGGCACTTGGGGACATGGGTTAGTGGTGGCCTTGGCAGTGCTGGGGGATGGCTGGATACAATGATCTCAGGGGACTTTTCCAACCTGAATGATCCTGTAATTCTGTGAGCACCTTCAAATGCTCCCAAAGCCTGGACATGACCAAGGCCACTACAGCCCTGTCCCACGTTCCCTGGTCGTGTTCTGTGTCTCTACAGCAGGATCTGGCAGGACCCCATGGCCATGTCCTGGCTGTGCCCCCTGCCCTGTCCAGCACAGGAATGTGCTCCATGTGCTCTGGCTGCTGGGTGTTCCCTGCAGGGTGGTGAGGGCAGAGCTTTGCTGCAGGACCCTGTTTGGAGAAGGGATTTCCAGCTCCTTCCTCTTCCACATCTGCTGCCGATCCCATCTGGGGATGGGGCTGGGACAGAGTTGACCCTTGGCAGCCGGGCTGGGAGGGACGATGCCCCCCACCCTGGGCTAAGGGGGGCAGCCCCGGGGCAGCCTCTCACCCTGAGGTGCTGCCTGAGTCACCGTGTGGGCAGGAGTGGGGTCCCCTGCAGCTGGTCCTCAGGATGCTCCAGGAGTTCCAGCATGGGACACAACCCCTGGCAGGTACAGCATCACACCAGAGGCTGGTGACACTCCAACAGACGCCCCCACACCCAGCCGGGAGGCAGTGACAGGCAGCCCTGCCTGCTCCAACCCACCTTCCTCCTCCTGCTCCAGGACGGAAATTCCTGGGGGAACAGAACTTGTGGAGCACAGCCCCCCGGGATCCACAGCCTGCCTGGGACCTCCCTGCCCCAGCCTGCCCAGAACCTCCACCCCAACTGCCTGGAACTTCCCTAGCCTGGCCAGCGCCCCGTTACAGCCTCCCTGCCTGGGACCCCCAGCCTTCCCGGGGACCCCCAGCCCGGGGCTGCAGCATCCCAGTGCCCCGGGATGGGGGTGGGGGCGGCAGGGCCGCCGGAGCTCCGGGGGCCGGGCTGGGCGAGGCGGGGGGGTCTCGGGCCGGGGCGGGGGCGCAGGCGGGACCTCCCCCCTCCCTTTCTCTTCCCCTCCCGTCCCCTCCCCCGGCCGGTCCCCTCCTCCTTCCCCTCCCGCCCAGGGCAGCCGGCGCCGGCCCGTCCCGTCCCGGGGCTCGGTGGGCTCCGCTCCGCTCCCCCGGCGCTGCCCCCACCCAATGCGGGTGTCCCGGGTGGGCGGCAGCCCCCGGCCCCCCCCGCCCCGCCATGGCCCGGCTCTCCGTCAAGGACCACCTGGACGGGATCCTTTCCGACTTCGAAGGTGCGGCGGGGGCTGCGAGAGCGCGCGGGGGACCCCCCCTCGGGGCTGGGGGTCGTGGGAGGAAGGGAGGATGCCCCCCCGGAGGGGAGGATGCTGCTGGGGGGC
>NW_016691975.1:0-3470 GCF_001604755.1 Lepidothrix coronata | reverse complement strand
GGATGGAAAAAATTGAGCCTTGAGGATTTCACCACTTCAGCTGAAAATAATCATCTCTGAGGGGAGAATTTTTTTTTCCACCTGCATATATGGAAAACAATTAAAATTAATACTAAGGAGGTAAGAATACATTTCTGGCATACATCTTTAGGCAGATACAAATCTGTTTCATAAAAAAATTAGATTTTTAGTACAGAATATTTATGGCTATTGTCTTCAGTGTCACTCACAAGACAAGAACTGTTTGAAGCAATCTATTTTCTACAGTCTGCAATAATTACACATTGACTGATTTTTCCTTCAGACACTGTAATAGACTTTCCTAATACCTTCCCTTCAACACAGCACCTATATCACTTCCAAGGAAGCTGATTCAGTTGCCTGCAGTGAATCAAATGTCAAAAGATGCTTGTGTATAAATAAAAAATTATATACTCCTTGGAATCAGCAAGCCAGTTCTACTTGCAGAAGTGCAACTGCAACCTCAAAGGTTCACTTGCAAGCAGTAACTGAACAACTACAGTTCTGCTGGAATGTGTCACAGTAAGAATTGTTCAGATTACTCAGCTTGGTGATCTTCAGATAAGATGTCTCACACCCACCACTCGTCCATCCACATAATTTTCCACTTTCAGTGTGTAACCAGTCTGCTCTTCCTACCATCAGTTCCTACCAAGTTCCATAGCCCGTGCTATCTCATATCCTACTGGATGCTGAGTTAAATGTAATGCATCCTATAAAATTCCCATCCACATGGAAAAAAATTGTTTACTATATACACATCATTACTATAATTGTAAGCTATACATGCATTTGAACCCTAGAGACAGTGAAGTCAGGGTTCAAATGGTGCTGTCTAAGATGTTCATATTTGAGGACTTAAATGCTTCAGAGAGACATATAACAGTTTCTGAATAACTGGAGCACCTAATTCAAGCCACAATACAACCCGGTTTGAATTATTTTTATTTAAAATGTTTTTATATACAAAGCATCTCTAATTATCAGTGGAAAGAAAAGAATGGAAGATATATGCAGAATTAGATAAAGGTTTCTCCTCAGGTAAAAATCCAGCTGTGCTCTTAACCATACCAAAAGCCTTGGCTAGTAATGAGAAATATTAATGATGGTACAGAATGATGGTACAGAATAGGCAACACTGCCTGCTTTTCACCTGAGGGAAGTGAATCCTGTTTAGCTGTTAAACTGGACAAATCCTCCACTTCAGTCTGGTTTTGTGAAAGTGCCAAACTGAATATTCTTGGGTGGATTAAGCATACAGTATAAAGAAACAAACATTGTTCTTTTCAAAGTGTACCTATGTTGACCGTGGAAAGCCTGGATAAAGCAGCTTCTTGAAACACGGATCCTCACGAGAGGATTTAGGAACTTCTGGAGTCAAACCACTGGATTTCCAAAACTGTACCCCCCTGCCCAAGGAGACCCTCTCCCTGCTGTCCCTTGCATACTTGCGTGACTTGATTTCCTCCAGCTCCTTCGTGAGCTTCTCGTTCTTCTCCTGAGCTTCGTGTAATCTGCGCTTCAGGTCCCCGATCTCCTCCTGGGCCTCGGACTTGATATCGTTTGCAATCACCACTGCAGTCTGCAGGTCTGCCTGGAACTGGCGCCACTCTGCTGACTCCTCCTGCCAGCAAGAATTTTGAAGTTAGACATAAAAGTTACCCTTCATATTCATAGTTTTTCCTGTGCTGGAACAGGAAACAGTTTACAGGAATGACAAAGGTACTCATCTGGCATAACCGAAATTGCAACTTAAATTCAAGGAGTTTTGCTGGAAATAACTAGATTTGAGATCATGGATTTCTTTTCCAAAGCAGATAAAATGTTCGAAGTGGAGGTGGCAAAAAATTAATATTAAACTATGCATGGGAAGACACAAACATTTTCTCCTGAGCCTAATGCCATATCTTTGTGACAATGAGAATTTTTCTGAAGTTAATTGTTTAGTGTCTGTAGGTTAGTAAATATATTCCCCCGATACCTGTCTCTCAGAAATAATTATTTTAATGGTATTACATCTAATCATATTATCTTTTCACAATGTCACATGTGACATTCTAAGTTTACAATTTAGTGAGTTTATAGGTTTTAACCTACCCGCAGTCTCCTGTGAAGATTCTTTATCTCTCTTTCCATGTCATGCTTTTGGTCCTGAAGTTTTTTAACTGTATCTGGAAAGAAAGTCAAATTCTCTGTAAGACCTTAGTCAGGGACTATTTACTTTAAAAAAAGTAACTGACAAACCTGCAAATGCGTTTGAAACCTTACTCATTTTTATAACCAAAGCCATCTGGAGAAACACAGTAGAAGCAGAAGAAATAATTTGCCAGCGAGCGCTAATAGGTACATAATTCTCTGTCTGGTGAGGGGAACAGCATTAGCAAACTCAGTTCTTATACAAATCCCAATTCACAATATTGAAATGACACAGCAATAACAAAGAACAAATAAACCAGGAAAGCAATTTGACATGAAAGGATCCTGAAAACATGGATGTCTGGGGATTTTCCCTCCTCAAACAAGCTGAAGCTACACAAAGCCTGTTGATTCACAATTTACTCCCTGCCCAAAGCAGCTGACATAACACAGCCCTGCCTTCCATGGGGATAAAATTCTACTTATAACCCCAAGACTCTGACATTCTTGTCTACCAAGCTACTATTTGAGGGTGAAGCAAGCTATATTTAGAGCACAAGGCCTAACAGTCTGTGAGATCTGTTGGGAGAGAGATGGTCCCCTAAATCTGTCAGCAGCGACACAAAAGGGTTCACAGCCCCATCAGCACCAGCTCCCCTTGGCGTCTGACAGGCTGGCTACTGCAATTATTATTCATTTGGTACTTTAGTCAATACACAAGGACAATGTGATTGATTACTCCATTCTTAGAACTAAGCAACTAATGAGGAAGAACACAGCATAAATTTCTAATTAGCCTGTCACTTCACTGATCCTGGGATTCTAGGATGGTTTATTTCTATAGCATCGTGTAGTTGTTTCCAAACTGTAAAAACGATGGAGCAACTGATGAAATGCAGTTTTTCTTCAGGTTCATTATTCCAAGACCTGCTGGAAACAAATATTTTTCCTGTATATTAGCAATACTCTTTCCACAAGGTGACTGAAGATGCCTAATACATTTAAGCTCTTCAAAACAAAATCCTTCCCCAAGAGCCCCAAGTACAGAGGCTTTGAATGTCACAGTTAATTTCTTTACCAGAATGACATAAACCTCAGTTGGCCTAAAAACACGATAACCTTTCAGGCTTGGAAAAGTTGGAACACTAAAATTAGACAAGATATTTCTGTATTTATCTCCTCCTTATAAGACTGAACATTTTAAGATGCATCCAACTGATCTTTAAGCTTTGAAGATAAGCCTGACAGGGTGGGCCACCCAAATCTCATGCTACCATGATATTTAAGTAAAGCTCTACAATTTTTAGCTTGTC
>NW_016691974.1:0-3471 GCF_001604755.1 Lepidothrix coronata | reverse complement strand
ATCTGCAGAAATGCCCCAAAGGAATTAGTTTATGTTGGTTAAAGTTTTTTACCTTGTCCATTCTTCTCATGGCCTGGACTGTCTTCATTAGATCTGGATTTATAACTCTCCAGTGTCTGCTCTGAAACATCATTTTCTGCACAGAAAAGAGATGTAATTAAGAGAATAATTTTTTTCCCACTACTCTTTCTCACCCTCTGCCTTTAGCATGAAAATCCTGAGGGCCTGGTTATGAAATGGGGGTTCAATCAGCCTGACCAGCTCAGAGACAGGCTTAACACAGCAATTCCATGGTCAACATTCCAGGGCCATCACCCACCTCTCTTCCACACTCCATGAGCTTTTTTCAGCTTCATCATGAAAAGCAGGACAATGATGAGCAGCACAAAAATCAGGGCAGCCACCAGGATTGGCAGCAAGAGGTCCTTCTCCTTCTTTATGATGCCTTTGGATTTGGGATCTTGCTCTGGAACAGAGGCAAGGGGGTGTTTGTCTTGTGAAATGTCCTGTGAGCCTCTGGTAGTTAACACAATAACCTGGACCAGGCCAGATGAACATGATAGAGGAGCAGAATTTGACTTAATTTTAGGATATGAGGTCAATTTTTTTATTGTATGAATAAGAAAAACCGATTGAAATCGGTGGACTTGTGCTCTGGCACAACAAATAGCAAAATTTAGCTTTTTTTCCCCCTAGATGATACAAATGGCTGCGTTTCTGTGGCCTCCCCCAAAATTACAAGCCTTACAAACATTACCCTGGTGCACTGGCAAAGGGTTTGGAGGGGAAATGTGGTCAGAGAGACCCAGCCTGGTGTCACAAAGCTCCTTTCATGTTTGGAAGCTCATTAAGGAGTTCCTACCAGCAGTGAAGGTGGAAGTCACAGTGGTGTTTTCACGTGGCAGTGGGGCTTCTGTCCTGGGAAGTTCCTCTGTTGTGACATTTCCTTTGGATGCTGTCTCAGTCCCTGGAGGAAAGGAAAGGAGAACAATATTTCTCTGAAGGGCCAGGAGATGCTTAAGAAATGTGTATTTTCCCAGCAGCTTTGAAGCACCTGGGACTTCCCCTGACTTAGAGCTCTGTGCTCACTCCCCTGATGCTGGATTTTGTTTAAATCTGAAATTTTGTGAACAGCAAATCCTCAGAGTCTCTTACACATTGTGGAACTCGATGGTTCCCATTTACAGCCAAATTAAAACAAAGCTGAGCTTTGACTCTTTGGTCATTTGGGGGCTTTCCCTGTCCATCAGTTTGCTTCCTTTGCTGGGAAAACCAGGAGTGAGTGTGTATCCTTCTTCTTAAAGGAGATATTTTGGTGTTCATATCCCTGGCTACTCCTTTAGTGTCTTCACAGCCCCCAGTGGTGCAGTCCCAGGGTGACAACCCCTGTCCTTTGCCATCAGCCCCCGTGTCTGATGATGTAAATCGTACCATTGGGGTCACCATAACCCGAGGAACCTCCCAATTCTTCATCTCCTGAGGAAGCTGCTGATCCTTCAGGCCCTGCACAGACAGAGAGATGAGTTCTGACTCAGACAATATATCCTTGTGCAATTAACTTTGATTTGTAAAGCTAAAATGATGACGATGCACCAAAACTTTGCATTTTCCTCCCTCTCAGGTGGGTGAGCACACCTTGTGAAAGCCACACAATCACAGAGTGGTTTGGGGTTGGAAAGGACCTTAAAGACCAACTAGTTCCACCCTTAAAAGATTCAGGCTCCCCTTCCATGTATGTTTATCAACACATGCATGAATTGTTTATCAGGCTGTGGCCGTTCTGTGATGTTTGTAATCAGCGATGTAGCGCGTTTGAACAAAAATAAACAAAGAGTTCGTGCATTTCTAAAGCAGCAATTGACTTTTCACCGCAGGGGCCTCCCGTGCCAGGCAGGCACAAAACCCTTGGTGGGGTTTGGCCAACTTCTTTGGGCAGTGGAGCTGTTGATTCTGCTGGAAAGAGCTCAGTAAGTGCAGCCTGGTGCAGGCACAGGTTTGTGTTGTTGCACAGTGCCATCTAGTGCAACCCATCCAGCGGATCCCAGCCTGGATCCCACCATCCTGCTGCACCTAAGGAGAGAGGCTTGGGCTGCCTGCATGGCTGGAAACTGGGAAAGGAAGTGATAAATGCTGTGTTTAATGTTCCACAGTTCTTTGCAACATGGGATGTAAAGCTGTTCTTGCAGCATTTCCACCCCGGTTCGATAAATTCCTGTGACAGAGGCCAAACTTACAATCAGATGTGAGATCTGGTGGGAGGCTTTGCTGGGTTGGTGTTGGTGCTGAGCTGGAACCTGCTGGACTCTCTGGTGCTGCAGGAGGGCTGGTTGGTTGTTTGGATCCTAAATGAAGCCCCCCCCCAACACGACAGAAATCAGAAGATGCACTTTGCCACTTGAATGATCCTGGAAAAGCTAAACCTGCCCTACAGGCTCCATGCTCTGGGCTGTTTGGGTTCTCTGTCTGATCTTGGGTTACACTCACAGTCCTACTCTCCCACCCTCAGTTTCCCTGCTCTGTGAATATATTTAATGATATGAAATGAGGAATAAAATGAAGATGAAGCACTATTATGTGTGTTTTTAGAGCAGAGGCTGTGCTGCTGTTCAGACTTGACCCCGAGGAAGAACTTCAAATTCTTTTTGCCCCAGGGAACCTTCTCCTTTAAAAACAGATTCCACACACAGGGCAGCAGACTCTGGGCTTTGGCTTTCCCTTTGTATCTGTGCAATTCTGACCCCCTCAGAGCACTACCATGGGAAGGAGCTTGGAAGGAGCTTGGAGTACCCGTCCTGGGGAAGTCCTGGAAGTGGAAAGATGCCATCAGCTTCTCTTCCCTCAGGGCTGGGTGGTGGATGATGCAGCTGGCTGTGGCGTTGGGCCTGTAGGAGAGGACTGTCAACGTGCTGGTTGTGCTCCATTTCTTCCCATCAGATCCCAGCTCGTGCTTGGTGTCACCTGAACATTTCAGAAAACATTGAAGGGCAATTGGCTGAAAACCCTTCCAGGGCCAATATGCTTCACCTTGCTGTGCTGAAGCAGCCCCTGATTGCTGTGCACGAGTGGTTTGTTGTGCAAATGGATTTCAGGGGAGCCCAAAGGTCAGGTTTTCTTCCTCCCAGCTGTTTTAAGTGCAGGCCTGGCTGCACTTCCTCTGCTCAACCCAAACCCCAAACCTCTGCTCGTGCCGTGACTCACACGGGGAAATTCCCCACACACCACCTGGGGGGAAATGTTCACACACCCACTGGCAATTCTGGGCCGTACCAGACACAATAAATTGCTTTTTGTGGGACACTGGGGAGTCTCAGTGTCAGAGGATGTTCCTAGATGCTTTTCAGAGGTGCCCAGTGGCAGGATGAGGAGCAGTGGCCATAAACTAAACACAAGTTCCACTTCAACATGAGGAAGAACTTCTTTCCATGGAGGTGGCAGAGCCTGGACCAGCTGCCCAGGGAGGGTGTGGAGTCT
>NW_016691973.1:0-3475 GCF_001604755.1 Lepidothrix coronata | reverse complement strand
GGTGTATAAGCAAGATCAAAGTGTATTTCCCATATATGCAGGGGGGGGGTGAATGTCACACAATTTGTGCTTGGAACTACCACGGTATGGCTGTCATTCATTTAGTGTTACGTAGAGATAAACTGACAGATGGAAACAAAAATATCTATTTACAACACATCACTGTGACAGCAATTTCACATGAGAAATTATCAGTTGTGCTTCTTACATAGGCAATGCTAAGGATGAACTTCCCTCTGGTGTCCAGGGAATATTCTTTCTTTCCAGTTTCAACACCAAAAATATTTACTTTCCCCACATGACTTCCTGTGGCCAGGTACTGGGAGTCAGGTGAAAAAGCCAGGGACCAAGCATCAACTGTGTCAAAAAGAAAAAATGAGTTAGCTGGATCCCTGGCTCCTGTTTCTAGTTCTTATTCAACACTGTCAGCTCTGTGTGCATCTGTTTAGATATTTAACCCTCTACCTACTCTTAATACACTCAACTCTACTCATACAAGTTACCCCTTCTGTGTAATTAATGGAGCACAGCTCGAGCCATTTATTTATGTTTAGTTAAAGATTACATTTTATAGTAAGACCCTGATCTTATTAGACCCTCCTGGAACAATAAATTGAGAACTTAAGACTGCCTCAGTTAAGTCTAAATTCCTACTTTTCCCCTAGTACAAAAAAAATTATAAAACTAGTGAAAGAAAGCAACATTGGTTATCCAGCAAAGCACAGAAGGTGCAGATACACAAACATAACACAGAGCAACATTCCCACAACTGAAGGTAAAAACCCAGCATTTTTTATAGCAGTGCAATGTATTTATCTGGCACAATGTAATTCACAGGTGTTTTTCTATAAGTTTAATATTAATTACCTAAAACACTGCAAGGTTGCTCTTGAATTACTCATTACCTAACAGACTAATTCAAGAACAATTAGTGATTGCCAGTGCACTAATGAAATACTTGGAATAAGATCTTAGGCCCTGAATTGCAGCCTGGAGGACATTACCATTGTTAACATTGATAAATGCTCTGAGTTGCTCGCTCAGGGCTGGATGTGCTGCATAAACAAGCACCACACACAGAGCTCAAATTCAGTGCAGAAGTTTCTTTGTAAATTAATCTGAATAAGCACTTGACTTATTTCTTTGATCGAGGATATTTTTGTCAACGCCTCTGTAAGTGCAAGCTGCTTTCCCTCCTGCTTTGGGGCACACAGCAAAAAGCCTTTCCCCCCCTGTCTGAGAAAGCACAAAAATGAGTGTACGACTGCCTGGCACCGCTTCGTGCTGAGCTCAGCGAACCACGGCGAGTTCTGCAGGCGAAGGCTAAAACAGCCCGAGCGGTGCCCTCACACAGCCAGCCCTGCCCTGGGCAGCCCTGGCAGCAGGAGCAGCTGAGCCCTGGCACTCACCGGGCCCGGCGTCGATGGATTTGACCTGCTTGCCCGTGTCCAGGTCCCAGAGGCGGATGTGGGCGTCCAGGGAGCTGGAGGCCGCGATGGTGCCCGTGTGGCTGATGTCCACCGACACCACCCCCAGCTGGTGCCCCTCCAGCGTCCACTGCAGGTCCAGCTTCTCGTCGTTCCTGGGGGGCAAGGGGAAGGGAAGCCCAGTTATGAACAGCTGGGGGTGCTGGATGATCCCCAAAGCAAACACACCACCCACGTTCCTCCAGTTTAACTCAAGGGGGATCCAAGGCCACCCATGGAAGAATTTCTTTCCAGAGAGGGTAATCAGACACTGGAATGGGCTGCCCAGGGAGGGGGTGGATTCTCCATCCTTGGAGGTTTTTAAGATAAGACTGGATGTGGCATCAGTGCCATGGGCTGGGAACCACAGCGGGGTTGGATCAAGGGTTGGACTTGATGATCTCGGAGGTCCCTTCCAACCCAGCTGATTCTGAGATTCTGTGATTCTATGGAATGGGAAGAGAGTGATGCACAAACTCTCTGCACTCAAAGAACTCACCAATCAATCACTGACCACATTCCTGCAGAGCAGGCACTTCACCCTCAGTTTGGGAACCACCCAAAAATGTCCATCCCACAGCAGGCTGTGGGTGCCCACAGAGCCAAAGCTCCTCTGTCAGCACAGCAGGACATGGTTATAACCATACCCAAGCTCCCCATGTCCCTGAAGTGGAGCTCACACTTCACACTGCTTGGCCCAAGAGACAGAACAACTTCTTTGCAAAAGCACCTCCATGAGGGTTATCAGGGTTTATTTACCTTTTAATAAAAAAGCAAGCTGTCATTTCCTCTTTCACTCACTTCCCATTATTCCTTTCACAGGACACATCTCCAAACTGTCTCATCAGAGGCTGCATTTCTCATTCCTTGGTTTAGAAACAAATCAGGTGTTGTCTGGCAGACAACATGTAAAGTCTGATGTGCATTTCCAAAGGGGTTCCCATTCTGTGGCAATCAGAGCCCACCAGAATGCCCCCCTCCAAGAGGAAGCCCCCCCACCAGTGAAGTTCTCCTGCCCAAGGGAACAGCTCTGTGTGCCAGGCCACCCCTTCCCTGGCATGACTTCTCAATCCCTGTGCACTGTGGAAGTCCAAAACTGCTGCATCTCCACACTGACTACTTCCAAGGCCTAAAACTAGTTAAAACATGGAGCACTCACCACTTCCAGACCTTCACCAGGTCATCCAGAGAACCAGAGATCACCGTTTCAGAACCATCATTTTTATTTTTCCCCCAGGCCACCGACCAAATGGCATCATCGTGGGCTGAGAGGGGAGACAAGCACAGAAATGAAAGATTCAGTGGTTTCTGCTGACAGGAGACAACAAGCGGCGCTGGTGAGCGCTGCAATGGCTGAGCGCAGTGCTGGCAGTGGCCCTCCTCTCCCAGAGCCCACTTTTCGTTGTTGTGTGACCCAAGGCACCGCTGAACAAACAGCACGGCAACTCAGATCTATCCATTATATAGCCACGACCAGCTCTCCTCACACCTACACCTGCCATTACCAACTTTAATCGCCCCAGAACACCAACAGTGCCCAACCCGCCAGCGTTCGCTCACCTTGCTCTTGCTTGAAGAGAATACCGTACTAGAAAGAAAAAAATAACTAATATTACACATGAGCAGCCTACAAACAGCCAAGCCAAAGGTCGGTGGAGCTGAGGCGGTGTGTTTATTTACCTGAGTGGTCATTTCTGTGGGAGCGATCCCGGCGGGAGCGGCCTGGGAGCAGCCGCGCACAGCGCCTGCCGCCGTCGCGCCGCGATGACGTCACTACCACAGAGAGCGCGGCGAGAGTGCCTCTGCCTAGCGCCGCGCCGCTCTCTAGCGCCGCCTTGTGGCGGGGAGGCTCCCCCGCCCCATGCGGCCACAGCCCGGCAGGAGCGGCCCCGCGTCCCACAGAGCCCTCAGGGACAGCGGGGCTGAGCCCCTCGATCCATCAGAGCCGTCACGGACAGCGGGGCTGAGCCCCTCGATCCGTCAGAGCCCTCAGGGACAGCGGGGCTGAG